>NW_013667406.1:163828-176427 GCF_000517525.1 Limulus polyphemus
TTATTTTCATGTTATGTTGTTGGTACGATGCTACATGTAAGTTGCAAGTAAACAATCTACCCCCGGACCACGGTAAAATTGTCTAACGCTTACCGGTCCGCGGCAACAAAAAGGTTGGGGACCACTGTACTACAACATAAAACTTTTCACAAGGTCATCTAGCTGTTACTGCTCAATTATGTTTTAACAACACTTTGTGAACAAATGAAACAAAAATGCATACCCCAAAAAACAGGTAACATCTCCTATAATTTCCAAAAAATAGGTAAGTAAATCAACAAACACATATATTTTTGTGTAAAACAATATATATAGATAAAATTTACACAGTTGTTTACTCTTCTAGAGAAGTTTTCATGAAAATTTTAGATGATTATAAATCAATTTTTTATCATACTTCCACATAATGAAATATTTATAAAATTTACAGTTCATTTTATCATTGATAACTTCATAACATTTTAGAGGATTATAAATCAAAGAAATTCAATTATTTGAATCATACCTCCACCTGATGGTGTAATAGTTCCAAGTTTCACTGCCAGGGGATAGCCTGTTTCCTTGAAGTGATCAACAGCATGGTTATTCCCACCACTTCCATCAAAAAATCTCCTGCCACAAAGTATTTTGCCATCTGTAAGGTTGAGCCACAAATTATCCGTCTTGTCACATCTCTCACACTTCCAGCCTTTAGGTGGAATTCTCAGATCATTGTCTAACTGCACTAGGGTATCTGCATACCTGAAAAAAATAATCATATTAAAAGCTGCTTGCTTTATGTTCTTTAAGACATTTCAAAACTTTTACAACCTTAGAAATTTTCAATCTTAAACTGGACATAGCAATATATAACAGTATTATTCTTCATCTATACAAAATAAATTCTTCTTAGTGAAATGTTAATATTTATTTTATGCGTAAATTCTCAATGTATTATTTAGCAGTAAGGAAAGACAACTTTTGAAATTGTGTGGATTACAATTTTTATTTTTTTTACCTTTTGAACTTTGTAATCATAACATCAGTACTGTTGTATTCTGGTATTTTCAAGTAAAAATTGTTTTCACTACAAGAATGAGATAGACAGATCCACCTAAGATGGTAGATTCACTCAGAAAATAAGGAAAGTAATTCTGAATTTGATAACTGTTTTCTTACTGTGCATGAAATAATGAGATTGGACAATTTTGACAAAAACAAATACAGTCTTTATCATAAAACAAACAAGAAGAAAATGCAGCATATGTATTTACACATATGAAATGACAGTTGCTTCTATTTGCGTGTGTCTAACTCCACAGCTTTCTTTTTCCCAAGATTAACTTCCATTGAAATAAGCACAACAATCTTGAAGTATCTTAACTCAATGATCTCCTAGTAGAACTGAACCAAGAAACTGCACTTTAATTCAACAGGTAAGCTTCACGTCTTTGTCTTGTCAAAAGCAAGACCTCATGACCTTTGTTCTCTCACAGCAAGGGTCAGGTAATACATTTAAACAATGTCAACTCCACCAGCAAAGGACATTACAGTGCTAACCCTTTAACCTGAGTGCTATATGTTACTGTAATACTGTAATGTATTTTCTAACACATTATTGACCATAATGAACAAAGAAACAAAGCAATTAAAACAACTTGCTACACCATTAATTTACACTAAAACTGCTTATAATTCAAATAATGAATTTTTTTTTTAAATTCCTAAATAACTAAAGCAGGTAGAAAACATATGCCTGCATATCACTGTTTTCCTCCCTTTTCTGTTTCAGGATTGTCCTCAAGACAACAATTAAAATTAATTTTAAAATCAATAACCTTGAAACTCTTGACATAGTCAAGGAGCACATTAACTTTACTTTATTCCTATAAACATGTACACAGCACAAACCCTTTAACAATGAACTACAACTAACTAGAACACAAGAAAAAACCCTTTAACACTGGTTTACAGTCTACAAACATTACCAAAATTTATAACATAATCAAAAGGAAAATCCTTTAACTTTAAAATTGATCATACACAATTCAATACAATATAAAAACCCTTTAACATAAATAAAGCAAAGTGCAAGTGCATACATCAACAAAAACTAAACAAGAAAAAAAGAAAACCATAGAGATACACTGTACACATTAAGAATTAACATATTACAACAAAAACTTGTCAATAAACTAAAATGAAATGAAAAGGAAAAAAAGAAAACCCTTTAACAATGATTACATGTTACGATTTTCATTTTAACTGTAATTTAGAGCTGTCCCCTCATGAAAGGCACAGTCTAATGCAAAACAAAATTAATGAAGCCAAGGCCCTTTAATAGTTAACACAAAAATTAAAATATACAGTAAAATTACTCATTATAAAAAGAAATCTTTATTCACAGAAAAAAAAGTAACTACATATGGAAAATTCAAACATACAAAAAAGAACCTTTAGCTTTGTACAACAATCAACCCTTTTACATACAATCAAAATGCAAATAAGCAGGAAGCGGTACATTATAGGTACAACATAAACACATTATACAAAAGAAAAGTAACAAAAACATTTATCAATATTATGCACCCCAAAAAATAATTGAAATACCTATAAACACTTATAAGATACCCCAAAATACCAAACCACTGACCCCCCCCATCTTTCACATGCACTCATGGCTATAGAAGGCAAAGGACATTCTAAATGAAACCTCAATACAAAGTATACAATAGAAATTATAATTTAAATGTACACTCACCCCAGAATGTGGTGGTGGCTTCACTTTGCTTACCTTCAGTGTCCTAATTGTCCTTCAATTGGTGGCCATGGATGTCTCAAGGTCTGCTTAGGTTCTCACCAGGCTCCACTCAGCTTAAGCTGGCCTGTCCTGCAGGTGCTGGACCTCCTCCTTGTATCTTAATAAAGGAGTGGCCCTTCACCCCAGCCAGTCTTCTTCCCAGTTGTAGAGGATTCACATTGCCATCCATTTGGATGCCATCTTCTGGCAATGGCACTTGAGAGGTGGCTTACGAGTTCTACAATCTGTGCATTCTAGGACGTCTCTGGAGGCCTGTTGGTTAGCAGTTCCTTGCTAATTATGGTAGCATCATCCAAATGAGCCAAGCCTGCTAGGTGGAGGCTCTTTCACATACAGCAGGAATCACTGAAGAAGCTGCCTGGCTTGTCTGTACCATAGCTGCACTGGTCTTTGCTGCCAACACAGTAGCCTTGCTGGAGCCCACCCCACCTCTATCTTTCAGTACATGGATGCTCCCAAGATGTACTTGGTACCAAAAAGCTCTTTCTAGGCTTAGAAATGTAATAATCTCATTAAATATGAGAGCACATTTGTCATTTTCTCCTTATGGTGATGTAAAACCCTATGATGGGACAAGTCACCAGGGCCCTGATGCTTCTTGGTTTTCAGTTCTATGGGTGGCATCAACTGTGGTACTGATTCCTGCTGCTGAGCCACTCAAAGGCTATGCTCCATCTAGCTAGAGCAGTGTTGAGTCTGATGATACAATGCTAAGGACTTGCCAGTGGCATCAGGACTTTCATCAGCTGCTATGGGTATCTCGGCCCTTGGAGACATTAGTGTTATTCCATTTTCTGTTTTAACGAACTCTCCTAAGTCAGATGTGTTGGCAAGTATGGGTTCACTAATGGTAAGCATATGTCCGGCACAATCCATGACTTCACAGCCTTCACTGCAGAGGAAGTCTTGGGCATCCTGGAGCAGTTGCAAGGGTTTAAAAGTCAATGAGGAATCCATCTTCCCAGTCAGAATATAAGAAAAACAGGAACTGGATCAAAAGACGGTCAGGTTGGAAACACTGCTTCACAAATGAGAACAAGAAGTTGGCTTTGGTTGGAACTTGACCTTAAATACTGAAAATCCAGATTTGAATGCAAAGATTGACTGAGTTCTATGTGGTCTGAGCTTCACCTAAATGGTGTGTTCTTTCTTGCTAGGGTTGAGCATTCAATCCTGGGTAAATGAGCAAGCTGCATCGTGGAAGAGAGAAAAGGCTAGTGTCTTTCAGAAAAAAAATTTTCATGTCTTTCCATCCTTCTTTAGAATTTACTTTGGAAAGATCTGACACATATACATACAAGACGATCATCTGAACACTAGCATACATTACAAAGAAACACATTCACATACCTATATTTCAAATCTTCCCACCGGTACAGTAACAAAAAGTCAATATCATACACACAATTTCTATGACTATACAAACTATGTAGTGATGATAATGACTAGAAATCTAAATCGAAAGACATGACTCTTTTTTAAAAGACACTACCCTGATTCTCTCATCCATGATGCAGCCACCAAAGTTAGCTCACATACCCAGGAGCAAACACTCAACCCCACCAATAAAAAACACACCAATCATATTCCACTTTTGCTAACATACCATTAGACCAGCAATAAGACCAAAGATATTATACTAAACATTGACACAATACTAACTGAAGACCTAACCACTAAATCTCTTTTCAAGGACCACCCCCATTATTTAGTACGGACATGAAAAAACAAACTAAATCCTGGTGAACAATAACCTTAAACAAAAACAAAATGATACTCCAAGCACTCACACATGTAAACAAAACAAGTGTGTCATCTGCCCACATATAAGCAGTACTACACATATATACGATGAAAAAAACAACTTTTGACATAAGATAGTCCTTTACATGTACCACTGAATGTATCATTTATTGTATAATTTGCACAAAATGCATTAGTTTATACACTGGACAAACAGGCCGCCCACTCAGTGATCAGGCACGAGAACATCTAAACCACATTAAACTGCAGAACCAAGATACACCTACAGGCAAACATTTCACCATCAACAACCATACAGCTGAGAACTTTTTGATTCTTGTACTTATTAGTACTCCGCCAGATATTCAAAAAAGAGAATAACTGGAAAGAAAATTAATCTACAAACTGGGGACCCTACAACCATCTGGTTTAAATGAATGCTTTTCTTACCTATATATTTTCATTTTTCCATTTCTTGCTTAAATTTGATTGCAATCTGTTCAATTTTTTCATGACTCGTAATATTTATGTAAAAAATGTAATTTTGCACAGAAATTTCATGCTCAACATTCCAAATACTATGCACACAATTTCTTTGAATTCTGCACATTCACCTTTGTTGTAAGCTGCAAGATCTGACGAAGACCACTAGCTCGAAACATCATCCTTGTTTAAATAAAAATATAACAAAAAAAAAAGAAATTGTTCAGTCTATTCTTTAACTCTCTCAACATGGGATAAGTCAATTTGACTGACCACATGACCTCGTTGTACTCGTTTAAAGTCTTTATAGTTTTGACGCTACTAGCTTTTAATATATGTATATCTTCAGAAAATTTAGCAGACTTTCAATAAACATTATGTCATTCACATACAAAAAAACATATTTTTACTTAAGTATTTTTAATAAACTAAAAAAAAGATTTGTCCAGGAATATATCAAGTTTTTTGTTTTATTACTTCACCTGCAAAGTGATTTTCATGTTAAGATTAAAATTATTTTTTCATCTCAAAAATATCAAATTTCATTTGTGTAACCTCCAAAACCTCCTAAATACACTTCAAATGTTTGTTTCAGAAAAACTTAATATATTATTTGTTATTTTTACTACCCTAACTTTATACAAGGTTGGTCAATTTGAACGACCTCGTAACCAATAAATTACCCCTTTTTCTTTCTAGAATGACTTCAAATTGTAACACAAGACTACAATCATTTATCCTAAGCAGCTTTAAACTCATAACAGTATACATCTATTTATACTTAAATTTCATTGTTTTATTGCCCTTTGAACCATGTCTAACTACCACTATTCATATGATTATAAGTTGTAAATCACTAGGAGAACATGGAGCTCATGTTACACTATCGAATTACATTACCCTTGAGCTATTCTGAACTACTCGTGTGCATGCCTTGTGAATCATTTTTATTATATTATTATTATTATTTTACCTAATCTAACCTTAACTAACCTAAGGAGATCCCTATTTTTACATTTTTAGTTACTTTTATAATAATAAAGAATAAACATGAAAAACAAGAAATAAAGTACTTACGCAGGTCTTCTTTGTTTTGTTGTTGATGGCACTTAACCCTACATTTTATACAAATGGTAGTAATACACTAAATAATTTTTATTTAATTAAATAATGCACCAAAGAACATAGAATAATAATGTGCAAAAAGCAATTTCCAATAACTATCACAATTTTTCTGGCTTTCTAACTGTGCAACAAGAGACTTTACAAGTTCATCCAAGTTAGTCATTATCTTTCCCATGGGAACGAAGTTTGTACTAAATTAGAAAAATGACAATTCTCTGTTCAGAAAACAATGTAATATGATACGTCATTTGATAAACGAAAATCTTGGCTTTCTATTGGTTATACATAACATAGTATTAAGAGTAAGTGAGAACTATTAACAAATCCTGAAAGAAAGGATGTGAAAGGTGGATGTGGCAAGAGAGGTCTGATTTTCTATTTGATGGATCTGTAACCAAACAAGATTGAAGGCTATAAAAATTATGGATTGCCTGAGCAATGACGATTTTATAGTGAGTAATGTACATTAAATTATGTACTTATTGGAGGGGTGATGAATAAAATAGAGAAGAGAAGATGCCTAGAGAAAATATGTCAATTTCTCATACTTGAGAAAATTTAAGATTTTTTAAATATTGCCTTATAAAATGAAGAACTTAAAACTTATGTACTATTAAAATATGAATTATTAGCTATGATTTTATGCTATACTAATTGGTATAACATAAACAAAAAGTAGCTTAATTAAATTTTGAATGCAAGTCACTAAAGTCTTGTGACATGTGCAGTAAAGGATGCCCATGGTAATAGGGTTAATTCATTTATTGGCAAACACCAAACTCCACCCAGCTCTTACAGATTTGGGCTAACTACTAATATCTTCAGAAAAAGCTATCTGCTGTGCTGACCCCAAGGTAGTGACCAAGCCAAAAATGGGCTCCATCATTTGCTGGAGTACTTGCCACAGCATCCATTGCTTGTTACCACACCAACAGCTGGTATCAATACCATTGCTTATTCTGCTGCTCAGGAATGTGCTGACATTATGGGTTGGCTGGTACCTGCTGAGCCATATGCTGGAACCAATAGCTCTGCCCCACTAATTTAAAAGTGAAGCAGAAGCTTTGTTCTGCCCATACTGAACAACATTCAGACAAAGGCAATGGCCAAGGATGTAGTATTTATCCCATCAGTGGACCTTGTTGCAGCATTTACCTTTGTGATGGCACATACCCAAAAGGCAAACCTTGCTGTAGCATATATCCTGTGGATGGACCTTGCTGCACATGTATGCCATAGTAAGACATGCATAGCCCTACCAACTCACTGGAGATCAGTGTGGTTGCATTATATTTCTGTCCAGTGGATGTGGCTGGTTTTTCACCCTTCTAATGGGTCTAATCCTGCTGAGATGGAGGTACTTATATTGCACTCTTCACCAGTTGAACTGTAACCACAGCTGTCACTACAGCTTCTTCTACTCTTACAGCTGGTTTGAAATTACCTCTTCAAACTGTGTCATGACATACTGTTTCCATGATGTCTCTCACTCCTAGGTATTAATACACAAGCTCATTGGGAAATCCTTCACTGAACTTACTGACCAAACTACAGAGGCCATTGCCAGGTATGCCTTCCCATGCAATTGGTGCAGATCATCTGCATAAGTGGCCAGTCTTTTGGTGCCAATCCTTTTCTGGGCCTTGAACTCAGCCTCACAGATCGCCCTCATCCAGATGTTTGACAGCATCAAGGGTCAATCCATCTATGCCCAGGACCAGAGTTTCACAGTTTTTTCCAAGTCCCTCCATTCTGGTAGTGACCTGTCTAAAATGCTTTATCTGAAATTTATATTCAAACTTATCTATTTGTTGCTATTTTTAAAAGGCATTTACTTGTAAAAATCTAAGAACATTGAAAGAAAAAATATTACTCCTGGTCAGAAGTTAACATTATCCTAAACTGAAAATGCAGTCACAAACATAGAAGGTGGAAAACATGAAGGAATGCAATAATACATATTAGTATTTAATGGGACTCCTGGGTGTCAAGTGGTTAGGGTGCAACAGATCATAGTGACAGTTCGAACTCATCCAACACCTGGCAGTATCTGGAATTGTACATCAATTCTGCAGTGGCAGAGATCACCTACCTCTTTACCTCGAAATGAGAACTGGTAGGGAAGATGAGCTTCCATACCAAAATCTATCTCCACTTGCACGCATTTCCAACCCAACCAACACCTGATCCACCATGAACTGACATCCAGTGGATGGTAGGAAGGTAGAAAGCCCTAATGGGATGACATCTCTGGTGGCATTGGGTTGGTTCTTCCAGTCTTAGGTAGGATGAGGATACCCAACCATACACAAGTGAAAATACATGTGCTGTGTTCAGCTACAATGAATACCAGATCCATCAGAAACTGACATACAGCAGAGAGTAGGAAGAGGGACAGCAAACATGGGGTGCATCTCCAGTCCAAATCCTCGCAGCATTGGGCATTTTTCATCCAGTCCATGGTAGGAGGAGGAATACCAGCCAAAACACGTGAGGACTTACTTAACTGGACCATCTGTAACCAACACCTTACACCCTGGTAACTGCATCCAGATGTTAGGTAGGAGGAATGTCTCAGCCTGAGAGGCAAACTGCGAGTTACACACACATACATATATATATATAGTCATCACGTGGAAGAGTGCTTCAACCAAAACCTGGCAGTATCTGAAATTTACATCAGGTCAGTGGTAGGAAGTGCTATATACCCTTGACCCCCACAGAATGCCACTGCCTTACTCTCAACTGAGTGGTATGATGCATCACTCAGGAGGCCAGGCCTCCATGATCCACCACCCCAGCAGCTAGGAACTGGTAAGTGGCAAGGACTCCTATACTCCACAAGAAAAAAAGAGGAAAAATTTATTGGAGAGTTCGCATCTCCAGAGACAGTGCAACGAGTGACTGCAATACTGTATTTTGAAAAGCAGAGCTACCACGTTAACAGAGTAGATCAACCAACACCCAGCAGCATCTGGAATTGTACATCAGGTCTGCAGTAGGAATTTTCAATGCCACAGAGCATCAGAGATGGGCATAAATCCATGTCTGCTTTACTCATTTGTGTGTCTATGAGTGTACGGTCTGGGACAAACATATTTATGAAGCAAAAGATCACTAGAGAGAGAGAACTACTAGCAGTTCTATGGAGCACTCCATCTCTAGAGTGTGTGTTACCTAGTCCTGCAATGTAATTGTTCTGGCATAGACAACAATTGAACAGACACACACAACCAACACCTGTCACACACTGTAATAAACACGCCCCTGATAAACAAAACAGAGGAAATTTCAGAATGCCTGGGAGATGGGAAAGTGTACATAGGCATCCGACAAGTTGACCTTCTTCATCCACAACCCTGGAGTGAAAACCCACCGAAGGGTTAAGTAGGACTCCATTGTGAATTTAGGTACAATCATAAAATGGTTAAGGAACAATAAATCTATAACAAGTCGCCAATCTCCCATCTATTTGGATACGATGAACAGATGGGATTAAAAACCTGGCTGTGTACATTCCCAAATCCTATGATCTCTTTCCAAAGCAAGTCCCCAACCACCTTCTGTAGATGATGGCGAGAAATAGGATCCCTTGGCGGGAGACAACAGGCGAGGGAAATGGAAGTGAAGGGCCAGAATATCTGAAAAAACATGAAGGCCTCATGAATGTATTGTAAATGGTGTCCACTTATGGCAAAAATGGAAAAGCATGGCACCAATTCTGAGGCTGAGTCACTGTCACCTTATCCGCAGAAACACCTTCAAGTAACAACTTGACTGTGAATGGATGAAGAACAAAAAGCTGGGACTGGCAAAGGGTTGGACAGAGGGAGACACAGAAAACCCCAAACACCTCTTCACATAAAAAAGTTGCCATGTGCAAGTTGTGCAGGGAAGTAGCAGGTAAATGTACAAGATAAAGAATGGCATTCTGATACAGAAGGTCCCAGCAGCATATCAGTAACATCTAAAGAGCCAGGGCTGAAGATGAAAGATATGCCATTGTAGTAAACAGAAGATCATGAACATTATCTGAAAACCCTTCAGAAGACAATTTAATTGTATGAGCCAGCAAGTGCATAGTGTTACGACAGCGGAAGTCATGTGACACTGGTAACACGTAATGAGTTCTAGAAAGATTGGCGAATATCATGAATAGTCCAGTATTTGATAGGCACACTCTATTCTTATATATAAATGCGCCAGACAATTAATCGGCATTAGGAATTGCAGACAGGCAGAGATAGAGACGGACAACTGAGTCAAGCGTGGTAGTAAGTAAAGTGCGTGAATCATTCGTTGTGAATTATAGCGTGTTTAAGTTAAATTGATTGTGGAAATTAAGTGTATTGCAAAGTTGTATTGAGAAAGAATAAACTAGTTTTATTTATGAAAGGACTTGTATCGCTGAAGTTTCTCGGGAAGAATTTCTACGGGAAATTAACAAACGAACAGAGACGTAACAAACTGGTGTCAGAGAGTGGGACAAAAAAGAAAGAAAAAAGAAGAAGATGGAAAACGAGAAGAGTCAAATCAGACTACAGCTTAGCAGATTTGATGGCAGCAATATAAGAACAGCAAAAGAAACAAGAAGAACGAGAAAAGAAACAAGAAGAGAGATTACAGCAGTTGTTGGAGGAAGAACAAGAAAAGAAACAAGAAGAGAGATTACAGCAGTTGTTGGAGGAAAAAGAAAAGAAACAAGAATACCGAGAAAACAAACAAGAAAAGAAACAAGAAGAGAGACTACAGCAGTGGTTGGAGGAGAAAGAAAATAAACAAGAAGAAAGTCTTCAACAGTTGAGAGAAACCAGCATACACAAATGGAAAAGATTAGTAAATTTCAAAGTGAATTAAATACATTAAAGGACGATTTACTGTCTTTTACACAGGGAGGATATATTAGCCATGGGCCTAATCAGCCCCAGACAATGGGAAGCCCCTTCCACACCCTGCAGCTAAACCCTAATGCAGACATCTTCAATCCTGCCAGAAGTCACATTCCAGACATGAGTATCAGCAATAGGGGTGATCTAATATGAAGAAAGCCACAGGAATTTGATGGAAAGGCACTGTGGGAAGCATATAGAGCACAATTTGAGCTCCTGGCAGAGATGAATCGATGGACAGAGGAGCAGAAAGCAGTGTACTTGGCAACGAGCCCGAAGGGACAAACACTGTAAATACTTAGACAGTTGTCAGCAGATGACAAGCACAACTATAGAGCACTGGTAGCTGCTCTAAAGCTCAGGTATGGAACTCAAAATCAGTCCGAAGTCTACAGGGCTCGGTTTAGGACAAGTGTCCGTGCTAAAGCGGAGAGCCTGCAAGAGCTGGCACAGGACTTGGAAAGCATGGCACACAAGACCTACCCAACTGCACCACCCAATCTCCTCAAGTTGTTGCTGAGGGATCAGTTTGTAGATGCCTTGGACAGTCCACAACTGAAGATACAAGTAAAGCAAGCACACCCCTCTACTATGCAGGATGCAATGGCCAGAGCTCTTGAATTCGAATCCTATATTAAATCCAGTGCAGAAGTACCAAGGTTGGTACAGTCATCAGGATTCAAGGCCAGAAAAGGGCAGCTCACAGACAAGTTTGAGAGACTTTGCTGGTACTGTAACAAACCAGGGCACAAGAGAGCTCAATGCCAGCAACTTCAACACAGGGAAGATGCCATGGCAGGAAAGGCTGCTACCCGAAAGGTTGTTGGAACTGTGGAGAGCAAGGACATATGAAGAGCCAGTGTAAGAATACTATCAATAAGTCAGCTTCGGGAAACCAGTAGTTGTTGGTGCTGAGGGATGCCCACCAACTCAATCGTGAAAGTCCCAACAGCTAAGTGTAAAATGGCAAGCACACATATTGTCTACGTGACAGGAAAGCTGGATGGCCAAAAGTGCAACTTTGTCATAGATTCTGCATCTCAGCAAACCTTTGTGAGTATCAAGGTGCTAGATCACAAAGGAGTACCAGAAGCCATACAGAAGCTCTGTGGTGTGACAGGACATTATGCAAGGTTGTGGGGACCAGTGTGGGTAACTATTGAGCTCATGAACATGAAGGACAGACACAAAGTATACTTGGCTGATATTGAAGACCAATGCATACTAGGGTTGGACTACATACTACCGAGGAAGTGTGTAGTTAATTTTGATAAAATGACGTTTGGGCCAAATTCCAGTAAGTTTTGCTGCTTCTATTGATTTGCATGTCACAGCAATTAAGTCATCTACAATACCCCCTATGTCAGAGAAGATAATTTGGGGTAGGATAAAAGAACATCCCCATAGAAGCCCAATGCTTGAAGAAGCAGTGGAAGACCCATCCAGGTCAGCGGATTGGAAGATTGGAAGGTCACTTGTAGCAGGTCGTCAAGTAGTACACATAACAGTGGCCAATTTTTCATATGTCAGCAGACACTTAAGGAAGGGGCATTGTTGGG
>NW_013667406.1:177177-193465 GCF_000517525.1 Limulus polyphemus
TGAAGTCAGCTTTGTACCAGGAGACAAGGTGTGGTTGTATAATCCCAGGAAGACCAAAGGGAAGTCTCTCAGACCTGACTTTCTGAATAAAATGTGGTCGACGAGGTAAGCCAAAGGTGGTGCATGCCAACAGGCTTTGGCATTATCACGGTCCAGGACATTTCAGTTGAACGAAGTGAGCAATGAAACAAATGACGCTGTTGAAGACGTGTCACCTGAAAAAGCCACGGTCGAAGAAGAAACTCTACCCGGTTTTGAGAAGGGAAACAGTGAAGCCCTTGATGAAGTTACTACAACTGATGTGACTGTTACCGATAATAGGACATTTCCTGATGGAGCAGATGAACTTTACGTGAAGCAGAAGGCAACAAGACAGAGACTAGTACAGAAGGAGATACGTCCTGTAAAATTAAGAGACTTTGTTGAATTTTAATTTTGTGTTTGTAAATCCTGTACATTTAATTAAGTTATTGTTAATTATCTATTGGTTTAATTTAAGTGGCTATTGGTCGGGACAAACAATACTAAGGAAGGGGCAGTGTTACGACAGCGGAAGTCACATGACGCTGGTAACACGTAATGAGTTCTAGAAAGATCGGGGAACTTCCCGAATAATCCAGTATTTGCTAGGCACCCTCTATTTTTGTATATAAATGTGCCAGACAATTAATCGGCATTAGGAATTGCAGACAGGCAGAGATAGAGACGGACAACTGAGTCAAGCGCGGTAGTAAGTAAAGTGTGTGAATCGTTCATTTTGAATTATAACGTGTGTTTAAGTTAAATTGATTGTATTGCAAAGTTGTATTGAGAAAGAATAAACTAGTTTTATTTAAGAAAGGACTTGTATCGCTGAAGTTTCTCGGGAAGAATTTCTACGGGAAATTAACAAACGAACAGAGACGTAACAATAGTTAATATTACATGTAGAATTGTGGATAATATCAGTCTGATATTTGAAAATTGAGGTTATGAGAAATTCATCGATACATTAGGGTTCAAAGTCAAAAAGTTGTGAGAGATTCCAAATGTTGGGAATCAAGATAAGGGAAGATCTATGAAATGCATAAGAATGATCTTCAGATGTACAAGGCAGATGAGGCATACTAACCCCTGACTGAAGTTGATCTTCAAAACACTGGGCATGAACCCCAACATCAAGTGAGGAAGGGAACACTGAATATTGGCACATAGATTCTTCACCAAGGAGGGCAGGTTGAGAATTATAGGAAACAGAAGATAAGTATAAGACAGCACAAACCTGATTAATTCCACAAAGCACATCTGTACAGTACTACTTCCAATCTCAAAGTGATTAATGAGTGCAAATGTGGAGAGGGTGCTGGGTTGTGTTGCACTCCTATTGGTGGAGAGCTGCTGCTGCATAATAATTTACATGTGGATATGCAAAAGCTGGAGGTGGAAGGCTAATGGCGAGTGTTGAAAATTTGTCCTGAAAGAGGGCAGTACTAATCAAGAAAAGGTATTTTGTGAGTGGAGGGAATATAAAGTATTGGAATATTTAATTTCTTCCCTTTCATTTGATAGCTTTGAAAATTTGTCCTGAAAGAAGGCAGTACTAATTGAGAAAAGGTATTATTTTGTGAGTAGAGGGAATATACTGTATTGGAATATTTAATTTCTTCCCTTTCATTTGATAGCATTGTTTAGACCTGAACTTTTTTTTTTACATTGCCCATTTTGAAAAATATGATTTAAAAATATAAATACTTGTTGTTTTATTTACTTTTTTTTTATATGTTTTCATACTAGAAGAAATCTTATTATTTAAAAGATTTTGAAAATCCATGATTATTTTCAAATATACCTAAAACACTTGGAGAAACCAACGTGCTTAAAAAATCACTTCTACCTTTTGTGCTCTAAAGTAGAAAAATAATTAAAACATTTTTCTCTGATAACATTTGGATAAAAAAAAAAGTATTCTTTTGAATGAAACAAGATGCTACACTCTCCTATTATTCATGATTTTACTAAGAATAATAAACAGAAACATATGAGACGTATTACAGTTTATTTGTTGTTACGGAAAAAGCTGCAAAATTGGCTATGTATGCTGTGCCTATCACTTAGGTCAAATCCCATATTTTAGTGTTATGAATCTCAAACTTATTGCTGAGCCACACAAAGTAACTATATATTATATAAATAACAAGAAAGCTATGATGTCAAGTTCATATATGATTTGTCAATAGATAGAAAAGTTCAGTAATATGATATAAATGATATGCAATACTTTGCAAAGAAGAATTATTTCACATGATAGTAAATGAGAGCCTATTGTGTCATGTCCTCTTTAAAATCTTAAATATCTATTTGTGCTTTATATAAAAACTCATTTAGCTATTACAACATATACAATAACCTTCACAAAAAACTCACTTCAAAATTTTGTCAGCAACTTAAATACTGTGAAACTAAGAAGGGTTATTTTGTTGTAAGATGAAGTGTTGAAATTAATCTTCTTTTGCATATAACACAGGAGACTGAGTAATACTGGAAAAACTAAGTAGTAATATACCAAACTTCTATATGTTTAGTTATTGTTATATATATTGTTCCTACTTTGAAACCTTTCTTTTCTCGCCATCCCAAGTCCCTTCTAAGGCACTGGCCTCCCCAGCTCTTGTTGGAGACTGTGCTGCCAATATGCTAGCCACAGATAACTGCACCTTTAAAATAAAATGAAATATGCATGAAATTCATAAAAATTAAATATCAACTTCTGAAATTTAATTATACAGTACATGCAAAAAGTATTGCCCCACTGGACATAGAACAGAAAAAGTAGGGTTGACTTCCATGGCCTCTCACAGGCAGACTGAGAAATCATTGGAATTTGGAAGTTTTCTCCAGCCAACTTGTTCATTACTGATCTTGCTAATCTAACAGTGGAACACCAAAGGTATGTGAGCATAGTTGGCAGAAGTACCAAGAGTAAACCCCTATTGTTGAAATGAGACTTCATTCTCATAACTGGTTGATAACAGATGTGTTATATGAGCAGGAATATTAGTGGAATAATGTGACTATCATTTAGTAGAAGTATTATCTGAAAAAAATCTAAACCTTTATCCACTTATACCAAACTTAACAAATTGGTTAGGTTTGATTGTGACCAAACTGTAATTTAGTAATCCATCTATCATTAACAAAATGTTGAGAAGATAGAGGACAAAAAACACTTATTTTTCATATTATTTAAGTCTGGACTGTTCTTCTTTAAAACTCATTTAAAAGTATTGACAACCATTCATTTTATTGCTAGTTGTGTTAATTTATTAGTTTTTTTCACACAAGAGAAGTGAAAAAAAGCCCTAGTTAAGACAGCCAAAAGGTCACAACTAAAAATATAATTTAACATAGTGAATGTCTATGTTTACTTTCATGATTAAGGCTACACAATGGGTACAACTCCCAGTAAAACATAAACTTTAACATGTTAATGTAGCTTATTTAATGAAAACTTGAAACAATTTGTTTCACATTCTTCAAAGTTAAGCATTACACCTTAGATTGTTATTGCCTATATTATTATGGGATAGGATACTTCAAAATGCATGGTATTTAATTGCACTCAAACAGCATATACATATTTTCCAAATGAAACTCTTAATGATATATATTAAAGATTACATTTCTAATATGTTATTGTTGCTACTTTGCCAGTAAAAATAAATTGAATTTGTCAACAATTGGAAATAAAGAATATGGGTATTTGGTATTTTATGCAATACATGGGCTAAACTACTACTAGAGAGATAGCAACGAAAGAGCATCACCTGCCACCTATGATGGAAGTGCAGGAGTATGATCAGCAGCATATCACAGCACAAATATTAAACCTTATAATTCACAGTCTGGCACACTTTAGGCCACATCCAACTCCAACTTGCAAAGAAACCTGTTTTGACACAACCTTTAGCAAAGCAATGTATTGGATAAATGTGTAATAAACACCCAAAAAAGTAAATACTGAAATCATCTGACACAATGGAATCAGACATAATTATTACAATAGTTATGTTATTAAATAAATGTTACTTATTTTTATGCAAGAATCAATTTTAGCAATTGATAAAACAGAATTCTTATGTGAAAAAATATTGCTGTTGGAATAAAAGAACCAAATATTTTTTATCTCTTTAAACTAGGAAAGTGTAACCAACTGCTACTAGAGAAATTCTACACATGGATTTCGAGAATGAAATTATCTTTTTGCATGTATCAAACCCTAATATTTAGAAATTACATCCCTAATGGACTACAGATTTAGTAGTCTTAAATTACATATAAAGCCTCTTTTAGGTTTTATTTACGTGTGCTGGAGTTTCTGAATTATACTTTTTATGGTCACTTTTTTGGATGTTTTTTTTGTGTGCAGTTTCTAATCTTTGGTAGCTTTAAAAATTCACTTAAAATGGGGTTCCTACTCTTGGTTAAAGATTATTTTCCAAGACATTTCAGCCATTTTTCATGACACTTTATAGCCTTGCATCACCCCTCATATCTATTCAATCCTCACACCTTTTCACTTTTGTTTTTAATTATATTAAATTACCTACATTTTAAATAAGTCAGACATTCAATGAAATAATCAACTGTTATTAAATATGATGATGTGTTTCATAAAGTCACAGTTTTTCATGACTTTTCTAGGATATTTATTATTTTCTCCATTTTCCAGGATACATGGGAAACCTGTTAACACTTTCAATGTTTTTTGAGAAATTTTGCTGACACTCACTTTTCAATCAATTTTGATTGTTGTCTGTGTGAACTTTATATCAAAAATATAAAACATGATAAGTTCTACTTTAGTGTATGAAAGCAAATATTTTTTTTATTAAATCCTTTATTTGAAATAAAAGAAAAATCTTAAACAGTGTTTGAATATTTTTTTAATTCACTAAGTAAACTGAAAGAACTTTATGAAATATACCATAAACAAATAAAATTAATAACTATAGAGGCTTCAGCGTTATATAAGTATTTATAACAAGTTATTAGAAATAATAATGATAATAATAATAATGGAAATGTTTATGTCAGATTGTAATTCAAGTACCAATTTTGTAGGGTGATTTGTAAATTATAACAAGAAATAGATGTGTATATATATATAAAATTTGCCACCTAAATGCAAGTTTGGTTAATGTAGAACATAACATAAAAATACCAGAAAGCCAATCGTATCAAAAAGAGCAGTTACCACTGGCTAAGCTTATTTGACAAAAATAATGAGTTTTAATCTTTGAGTTCCTCAAACTGTGTTCTCTCTATATGTTAGTATTATAAAACAGACTTGAACACAATGGTGATTAATATATTCCTGTTCTGATAACCAACCTAGTTACACTGTTGTATGAAGGTATACCTGCAATTTTTACCTTTTCATTTTAATGCAGCAATTTTCAGAATTTTTTGTTTAGTCTGAATTTATGTAGTTTTGTATAAGCACAAAGTCCAAAACTCTTTTAAGTTTATTTTATTCTAGTTACTTTTGTTTCTTTGTTGTTCACTAGAGATAATATTTTCTACACCCATTGGGATATTTCTGTAACACTGCTGATGGTCAATGACAGCTGTGCCCTTCACAAATAGAGCATATGATTTATAAAGCTATGGCCTCCCCTCTGATGAGAATAACCAACCTTGTGGACAGTGCTAGTTTCTATAAGTAAATCCAACATTTCCTGTTAAGTAAGGAGCACTGAATTCAAACAGTTCTAAACAGTATCTTAAGTTAGTTGGTCAGCAGAAATACATCTTAAGGGAAGAATAGCTTATGATCAACTTACATGTCCAGTAGAAAGTGATCCTCCAGCATACAACAGAAGTACACGCAAAGTGTTTCATGTTTCAATATAAATATTGTTCATTTTTAATGATACATCATGAAGAAATTATTTAACCTGAGAATACAACAACACTTACTTCTTAGAAAACTGCAAAATTGATTTAAATCAATGGCTGGGTTAATCTTTTCTGACACTTGTAATGGTTTTCAAACGAGACCCAAAGCTCTAACACTTTCAAATAGTTCACTATTCTTATTCAGAAAACCATTATAACTTTTGTGTATGTGATTCTATGTGCTAACTTCTTGATCAGAACTTATCTGGCCCTTGGTAGTGATAACTCAAAATGCATCACATGATATTATCTTAAACCATGGAAATTTCTATTACTATTTTTGTTTTACATCTATTTTTGTAATAGATATATGTAAGTATATGCTCTTCTATTTTATTAATGTATTTTATATTAACATATGACTAATTTATTTCATCATGTTTCCAACATATATTATAATACAGATCCATTGGTATCCGACTTTTACAAAAGCTTTTAAAATACTGGAATTGTAATTTCCAACCTGAAGAGCATTTTATGCACACATGGACTAAATGACCAGGTCAGAGACTGTTAGTTTTGAATTACTGACCACAGCTAACAATACTCGGCGCAATAAGGTCATTGTTTGATTCTTGGAACCAAATAACGAAATTGACTCTCACATTTATAATGCACTCACAGCAGGAAAATGTTCAGTTGCACCATATCTAGAACTCTGTATCCCATGATCCATATCCTAACACACCATTCACTAGGCTATACCATCCTGGTCTCTTTTGAAACAAACTTGTGTATTTACCTTTTTATAGTATCTCTAAATTTTATTTTACTGGACAGATCTGAACATTTATGTTGAAAACAAAAAACTTACATTAGAAGTTATTTTGTACAAAGAAATTGCATAATGAGGCTTACTAAAAAGTTTTTTGTGTATGTTGAAGTAATTAAAAGAAAAATGACAAATATTTTAGACTTTGGCCAAACCATTATTAGTTTTATATCCAAGGATTATTAACTGGGTAGAATTTACTAATTTGACAGCTGTGCTGAATATTAGCAAATCTAGGATGTAGAAGTGTCAGAACTATCTACATGCAAGCATATCTATGTTATCAAATAAGATTTACTATTAAGGCTAAAAGTTAAGCCAATTAAAGACACAGGTATGAAAGTGAAAGAAATTTCATGTGTGTGTCTATGAGAGAGAGAAAGAAAGGAACAGAGTCAGGTGATTTAACTGCTTAATCACTCTAAGTGATGGCCTACGAGCAGCAATTATATCAATTAGTGTCTCATAAAGTAATCAATTAATGTCACCAAAACTAGTTGTTCCAATCATCACTGTTTCTGATTATTCCAACAAATGATTAATCAAAATTACATTAAAATCAAATGTCATGAAAATAATAAACTAATCAAAATTAGAGTTTCTGATTATTCCAACTATCCACATAATTGAAATATGTATTGCCAGTGTTTGTTTGTTTGTTCTTAAGCACAAAACTACATTATGAGAGGAGGGTTGCCTCATGATTTGATGAACTCAAACCTGTTCTCACTACCCGTTATTTCAAAGCAACTAAGGTTATAGGCAATTGTCACTAATTTTAAACTGCTGTCTAGAGGGATAACAACTGGTTGGCAGTACTTACCAGTACTTTAGTGTTAAACAGAGTAAATTTACAGTATTTTGTACATTTTATTGTTTTTGTAATTTATAATTGAGTTACTGTGTTCTTTGATATTTAATAAGCAAGTGCAATTTGGTTTGGTTTGTTTTGAATTTCGTGCAAAGCTACATGAGGACTATCTGAGCTAGCCATCCATAATTTAGCATTGAAAGACCAGACAGAAGGCAGCTAGTCATCACCACCCACCGCTATTGTTGGAATGCAGCATTAGCTTAATTCAAAATGATTTAAGTTTAAAATTGAATTGATATTTTTACTTTCATGATAACTTTTTATGCACTTCGCTCTAGTCTAGGTGATCCCACACTACATCTTTACTTTAGGCTTATTATACCAACACTCACTACACGTATAAGGTTTCACAGCTTCTTGCACCCCTGTCACTAAAATCATAATGGGCAGAGTAATTGAACTATTTTATCTGGCTTTATATAGGTTAGCTTCTAACTATATTTCAACAATTTTAACTCAAACTTATTTTAGAATTGATATTTTCTCAATTTCTAACATTTATTTATTACAATTCACAAAGAAAAAAGTTAAAATGTTCATTTCTGTACAGCTGCAAAGGGTTTTGCTTGTAAACAAAAAACCCACGTCAATTTCTATTTAGAATTTTTCTGCCCATCCACAAGAATAACTTTTTGCTTAGAACCTATCACCACTTGAGATATATAATCCATTTTTTGATTTTCAATCTACCTTAATTTTTGAACAGGTTTTATTGAAACCTTGTTATAGTACCACATCAAGTAGTTTAACTCATTTTCTAGTGAAACACAACTTTAAAAACATATTTTGTCATCATCAGATAGACAGTTTACCAAGACATACGAATATATACATAGTATGAAACAAAGTCATATGACTGGATATTGCTTAAGGCTAGCTTATATTTGGTTCTTTGATTAAAATTATGGCATTTTTACTTTTTGATAAATAAACAATAGTTTTATTGTGTAGCAATGTTTGTAAACATAAGGTTTTCTTTATCATTTTGACCAAATAAATACAAAATTCATCAACTGTGAAATTCTACTCAATATTTGTTACCAAATGCATCTAAAACATATTTATTTTTCCAATTTGTGAATGATTTACAAATATGGCTCACAAAGAATCCCAGACAACGCAAGATAAAATTTAATTAATATGAGAGAACCATTAATGACTGATACAACTTTAGTAATCTTTAGCTTCTATTCCCATCATTACTTGAGGTACACATAACAAATGATAGATGTAATCACAATTGTTTTTACAAAAAATATGTTTAAAATTATACTCCAATTCTTTTTAATATTCATTTTTTCAACCTCATAAAATATGTTAGCAATGTTTCTGAACCAGAAAAATTCCAAATTATTATCTAAATGTTTCAAAGGAACATTTTGTGATATTTCAAATATTTAACATGGAATTTCATTTCTTACTTTTCAGTTATATTGATACAATATATAAAAATTTATTGATGAATTTATTAATGAAACATAGCAACTTTATATTGCCAAGGAACTAGTCATATGATATCCACAACTATAACTGTTTTCCAAATTTGAGAAAAATTAATAAGTTAACATACCAGCTCTGGAAGATCAGGATTGGGAAGAGGGATCTCAATGAAATCTGGTAACACTACAATAGAAGTAAAGTCCAAAACTTCATACTTAGTACCTTCTTCTGGAATAAAACCTCCCTCAACTCCTGCAAACAAATAGCACAGATATTTAACAATAGATTTTGAGTATAAGAACCTATGAATGCAGTTCAGAATTAGGTTCTGCATATGTAACAAAAACTGTTCACCTGTTTCACATATATAAAATATTAAACTGACACTTTCTTCCCACCTAGTTTTTAAAACTATAAAGAATAACATGACTACTTTTATTCTTGGATAGAAATAATGTCAAAACTACTAATATTAATAATAACATGGCATTTCTCAGGGATCCTAAGAAATGTTAGAACTTTTATCAAATGAAAATTTTCCTTTAGTATCCCAATTTGTTGATTATTTTGACTTTGAACATGTTAAAGAAAAAAAAAACAGAGAAATCTGAAAAAATCACAAAAATTTCAAAAGCAAGGTCAATATTTCACATTAGTGGCTGCTAAATGTCTCAGGCAAATGAAAGTCTGATTCAGCTAAATACATGAATAAAAAAAAATCAATGTTTTTGCTTGTTCACTATTAACCCATTCACTGCTGATTCGCCATATAAGGTACAGTCTACCTCCGATCACTGAATGCGAGTGTGCTATATACAATGTACGACTTGGAAAAATCCTGCATGTATTTAAAGCAACTGCATTCAAAGATTAACAGATAGTTATTTTAGGATTAAACACAAAATACAGGTAAAATACTTTTGAAAATATTTAACATATTTCTCTGTGTTAACCTATTTATGCTTTGCTCTGTAAATCATTTAGCATAAACTATTGACTTTCAAGTAAAATTCATTCTATTATCAGCTTGCTGTTTCAATAAATATTTAAAAAACTACAGTCAATTGTGATTATTATAAAAATCCTCAACCTTCCCTAATATGAGAATTGTGACACTTGCTTTCTAGGTGTTTCCTTTTCTTTAATTTATTTAGCACTCCTCTGAGAGGTATGGAATTTAATGTAAATTACTAATTTTAATATAGATGTTACTCACTCAGAGCGAAATGTTTATAGCTTTCAATCTTATTTGTTTACAGAAGCATAAGCTAGAAAATCTGACTCACTTGCCATGCTCACCTGTCACATCCTATTTATTTTAAATATGCTATTTAGTTTAAACAATTGGTTTTCTGTTACGATTTGCAGTCATTTTAGAAAGAAAAAGGGTAATTTAGATTCATTTACTAATTTTGTATGATGGTTACGAGGTTGGTCAAATTGATCAAATGGGTATAGAGTTAGGGTAGAGTAAACAAATAAAATAGTTTTTCTAAAAAACAATTTGATATCTAATTAGGAGATTTTAGAAATTAGGCAAATGAATTTTTAAAATGTTCAAATGAAGAAAAATACTTTTAACCATAACATGAAAATCACTTTGTACTTAGAAAAGTCAACATTCTTTTACAAAGTAAAAATACTTCATTAAAAATTCTGATTTTTTGTCTACAAAAGACTTGTAATGTTTATCAAAAGCTTGCCAAATTCTGTGGACATACATCAAGTACTTTCAGTTATAGTTGTGAAAGAGTTAAGAATTTCCTGTCCTAAGTTGTAGTCATTCTAAAAATAGAAAAGAGTAATTTAGATTTATTTCATATTTTTACAGTGGTTACACGGTCAGTAAAATTGACCAAGTGTATATATAGTTAGGGTAAAGAAAATAAAAAGATTTACTGATAAAATAAAGTTTGATCTTTACTTAAGAGGTTTAGAGGTTACACAAATGAAATTTAACAATTTTCAGATGAAGAAAAATATTTCTAACCTTAACATAAAAATCACTTTGCACTCAGAACAGTAAACACATTGACACCTCATATATTTATGGAGAAATGTTTTGTAAAGTTAACATTTTCATTAACTGAAAATGTAATTCTGATAGATACTCATTTCTTCACACATAAAACTATCTTCCCCATGCATCTGCCTTAGAGATTTACATGCCACTAGCCTTCAAGCAACTACCACCTAAATTCATGTCATTTATTGTGAATTGAACTACTGCATAATGACATTATGCAGCAAAAGCCTTCCACCAATAGAAGGCCGACACAGCCTCCCTGCACACTAGCTTCCTCTATGATTTTGCTCTCATGATCTTCATTCTGAGACAATACAAGGAATACTAAGTTGTACTGGAAGTGAGGAGGAAAAGTGGGAAGTGTATGCAAAAATACATTTAGGCATAGAAAATGTTAATTTCTGAGGTGATACAGATTTATGCACATAGAAAAGTAGAATTCCATGTTGGTATGGTAATGGGATCAGTGTGAAAGTTACCTAGATGAGCTTCCTTCAGACACTGCTTGAAGGAAACCCATGGAGTGCAATTCCCAATGGCAGGGGTTCCATAGGGGCATAATTGTGGGAGATCACATCTCATCTCTTGCAGGGTACATTCTTCACCCAGACTGGATGGGAAGAAGAGGCAAACAAGCTCCATGTGTCACAAGTATGGGCAGAGTAAGAACATGGCAGTCCAAGAACTTGCACACAAGAGGTCAGAGGGCCAATATGTGTAGCGTGATTGGGGCTCTTCAGATTGTACCTAGCACTTGACTCAACTCTATCATCAGACTTGTTGGATCTACAATAGCTGTGGGAGAAGGTCACAGAAATCATTATTGCATGTTAATCTCAACTCTACCATCAAGCTGCAGGAGGATAACATATTATGTTAGTGCATGCATCAATTCAATTGGATTTGTTTTAAGTGCTCACCTCAACTTAACTTCACAGGAGATAACAAAAGGTTGGAGGAGGTTCCCAACTATCTTCATCTCATGACCAGGAAATAGAATGGAAAAGCAACTTCTATTCCCATAACCCAGGCAAAGCATGTATGCAGACTCAGTACACAACCAACACTAAGCCATCTGGGAACCCAACAATTGGGCAATGGTAGGAAGGAGAATGCAAACACGGTGGGTCAACTCTGGTCCAAAAGCAAGTGCCATTGGGAATGTTTCATCTAATCTGCAGTAGGATGAGGATCCCTACCAACCACATGTATGAGGACTTATGTTGACAAGTCCTAGGATAACCAAACACCAGACCACTCAGGAAACAAAATTCAAACAGCAGTAGAATGGGGACATTGGCATGTTTTTGGTACAATTATATGAGGGAGGTATTAATGCGATCATGTTAGACAGTCTACCGGAAGTTTGAGCATGTGGATACGGAGAGAGGACTTGTCTGAGGTCCATGTACCAGATGTAAAATTGATGTTCAGGGATGCTTCCCAACAAGAGGAGGTTATGAAACAGAGAGGTTGATATTGGATCAATCCCACCATCAATACAAATACTAGAATAGAGGAAGGGACAGGAGAACCATTGAGGTCCAAAAATTCCATGAGGTACACTTCTGGTCATATGAGGACCAAAGAATGAGGTACATATGTGTGTGTGACCCAAAGGGATAAGCTGTTCCAATGAACCCTTGGTCACCAATCACTAAACCTCACATACAGAAAGATGTAGGATAGGTGCAAAAACCTAGTGACTGTTTGGTCCATATGCAGATGGGAGAAGGCAGATCCCAGTAAAGAACGTGTTAAAACCCCTTCCACTTCCCGGTGAATAAGATATTGAGTGGGATTGAGGAATTGGTGGAAGTGGTGACGAATATAGCCTCCATGAGATAATGGAAAAGACAAGATCAAAAGGAGAAAGGAAAAAAGAGGATAGAAAGTCCATGGGTAAAAATTAGAAAAATCCCTGTGTGGACAGAAATGTGTGACAACAAAAGCTCAAACTATGACAGCTGGGCACCCACAGGATCTGAAATTACTGATGTGCTCAAAAAGTCTGCCACTGGGTAGAAGAGAAAGTTGGGAATCAATAGACAGGGAACCAGGGGCAAAGACGAGGTACAAAAATGGAGTAAAGTAGTGTTGGGGACCATATAGAAATGACATATGAAAGTGAGGATTGATGACAGGCAGCATCAGCTCATGAAGCAGTCAAGTCAAAAATACCACCAAACTTCATGGCAAAGAAAAAGGTTAGACAAAGGGCTCCAAGAAGGAAAAAAAGAAGTCAAACTTGAGATAGATGAGTATCCTTACCCAACAACCTCTAGGAACAAGGAGGTGAGTGAGAAGGGAATGGTAGAAGTGGAACAGCCATAGTGAAGTACCTCAGACTGAAGGTGAAAAGAGAAGAAATAAAGAACTGAGGTAAAAAAGAATCAGGTAAAGACAGGAGCAGGGGGTACTGGAGGGTGAAACCGATACCAATAGTCCATCCCCTCATGCCATAGGCAAAGGCAATCACAAACATGAGAATTATGAAATAGAAGAGGATGGAGAAAGATTAAAATCAACGAAAGAAGTATCAGAGAGACAGGAAGGGCAAGGTTTGATGTCACAGAAACATAAGTGGTCCAGGATTGGTAAACAAAATGAGTTACAGTTAGGATTAAGAAGTAGGGAACAAGAAAAATAATACTAGAAAGGAAAAATAAAATAAATAAAGACCAATAAATGCAAGAATGTTGAAGTTTCTCTTCCACAAAGAGAGAAGTTCTCAATGTCTGAGCAGATGAAGGAACAATCAAATTTGTCATCCTCATTCACTCCACAAATCAGGGGAAGGAACATCTGAACATCAGAATACCAATTGTGTACATGAAGGTGCTATCTTTCCCTTCTTCACATATATCAATGTGGTCCAGTGTTTCTGGATTCAATTTAGGCAGCACAGGATGACCTTCTTGTGGAACACCAGCTCATTTGTCACCCAGGAGTCTATTTCAGACCCAAGATTGGAGAAAAACTACCTTGGTCTTGTGGGTGACACTTCAAGGACTAGACCAAAGATTTATCTCTCCTCTCATCCAGTTTATGGCCATTCACTAGAAAAAAAAGTCAGTATTTGCTGACTGTAATGGTGGCTTAACTTAGAGGACCTGGAAGATTGTGAGGCCCACCAGTGTTCTTGCTGCACAATGGGCAGTATGGATACCTTAGTGTGTCTAGCAATTTGAAGTACTAATGCTACAGGTTAGCAGGGACTTGCTGAGTGCTCAGTGGGGATCAATCATTATGTCATTCTTGTGGTGCCACAAATTGTGGGCAGTTCCTCTGACAATGTCTCACAAGCCCACAAGTGAAGCAGACACTTTGCTCTTCACACCTTGAATAATGTACAGGTAGAGGCATCAGCTATGGTTGTTGAAGGTATCTTGATAATGGACTTTGCAGTATTATGTACCCTATAGTAGGACTTGTGTTTGGTTGCCCACTCACTGACAGCATTGTAGTTGCATTACAATCCCTTGTTGAAGAGGTGGATAGTTGGTCTCTTCTTAGTTGGTTTGGGCTGCTGTGATACAAACCCCTGCTTTATAAGTTTTGTGATAGAATAGTTACTGCAGCTTCTGCTGCAGGCTGTCTCCTCTCCAACAGCTTCTTTGCTGTAATGACTTCAAAATGTGTTGTGATTGACACGGTCTCAATAAATGTGAGAATATCCTCCTTCTCCAGTTGTTACATTGTAAGTTCACTGGACAGTCCTTAAATAAATTTACCTGAAAGGATGTCCTCTCAGTTTACATAAATGGCCAGGCCTTCAATGCCATCCCTCTTTCTGGCCTTTAACTCAGCTTGATAAATTGCCCAATTATCCTGAGGTACAATGGTTTTTCAATCATTCAACTGCTCTTAGTCCAGGTAGTCAACAGCATCAAGGGCCAGATTGTCAAAATTCAGGTTTTGGCACTGTACAGCCTGATCTAGAGTCCATCCATTTCTGAAACTGGTCAGAAACCAGTTCACATCTTCTCTCAAAGTTTCCTTGAATGTAAGAGGTGTGATCTGTTTGACCACTTCCAAGACCATGCATGATATATCAAAACCTCATCCTCTTGTGGTTACTCATCATACAGCCTTGCATGACCCCAGGTTGCATGAGTCACCACTGACATGACAGGGAACCTTCAACACCACAATCCATATGCCATTATCTTAACTCAAGCTTGCCCATTGTCACACTTAGCAGGAAGGCCAACTGAAGGTGGCAGATATCTGTCTGCTCACCAGTAGTTTTGACTAACAATGGCTGTGGATATCAATGGAGTAAGAGTCTGATAAGACCTTCCCATGTGATCTCCAACATACCAGTTGCCATACCACTCCAGGGCACTTCAGTCATCTATGTTCCCCATTGCTGAGATTGATCCTCAGAATTACTGCCTACTTAACTCTCTCAACATGGGGTCGATCAATTTGACCAACCACGTGACCTCTTTGTACTAGTTTAAAGTCTTTATAGATTTAATACTTCTAACATACAAAATAGTATGTATATCTTTCACTTAACATTACAAGTCTTTTACAGACCAAAAATAATATTTTTAGTGAAGTATTTTTAATAAACTAAAATAAAGATTTGTCCATGAATATGTTGAGTATTTGTTTTGAATAGTCCGTGTGCAAAGTAATTTTCATGTTAAGATTAAAAATACTTTTCCTCATCTCAAAAATCTCAAATTTCTTTTGTGTAATCCCTAAAACCTCTTAAATATATTTCAAATGTTTTTTTTCAGTAAAACCTCATATTTTATCCATTAATTTCTTTACCTTACCTCAAAACAGGATCAGTCAATTTGACCAACATCATAACCACAAGAAAGAAAAAAAAAGGAAATAAATTTAAATTACTCTTTTTTTCTTTCTAAAATGACTTCAAATTGTAACATGAAATTAAAATAATTTATCCTGAGTAGCTTTAAGCTTGTAACAGTATACATTTATTTATAATTAAATTTTATTGCCCTTTGACCCGTGTCTAACTACTGTCCACACCATTATATGTTGTAAATCGCTCGAGGCACATCCAGCTCACGTTATGATATCGAATTACATTACCTAAGTGCTGCTCGCGTGTGTGTTTGATGAAACATTTTTATTATTATAACTATTTATTTTACTTAATCTAATCTTAACTAACCTAAAACGATTTTTTTTTTACATTTTAGTTAGTTTTATAATAATAAATAAAGAATATACATGAAAAACAAGAAATAAAGTACTT
>NW_013667406.1:193532-194662 GCF_000517525.1 Limulus polyphemus
AGAATATACATGAAAAACAAGAAATAAAGTACTTACCCAATCTTCTTTTTTCTTGCTGTCGATTGTCGAGGATATGTAAGCCTACTATTTCATATCAATGGTAGTAATGCACTAAATAATTTTTATTTAATTAAATAATGCACCAAAGAACTTAGATTAATAACATGCAAAAAGTAAACGATTTCCCCTAACAATAAAAATTTTTCTGGTTTTCAAACTATGCGACAAGAGCCTTACAAATTCATCCAAGCTAGCTGTTAAGTTTCTCACACCTATGTTGCTTGAAATTGACTATTATCTGTTCAAAACACAATGTTACACGATACATCATTTGATAGATGAAAACCTTGACCTATTAACAAATCCTGAAAGAGAGAAGGTGACAAGTGGGTGTGGTAAGAAGGGGTTTCATTTTCTATTCATTAGCTCTGTAAGCAAACAAAATTGAAGGCTATAAAAAATAAGGTTTATCGGAGCAATGACAATTTTATAAAAAATAATTTACATTTAATATCATACTTTTTTCGAGGGGTGGTGGATAAAATAGGGAAGATAACATACGAAGAGAAAATGTATCACGTGGGTCATACTAGGGGCAATTCAGGATTTTTTTTGGAATTGTAGAATTAAGAACTTAAAACTTACGTACTATTAAAATATGGATTATTAGCTAAGATTTTATGCTATTCGATTTGTATTACATAAACAAAAAATAGTTTAATAAAAGTTTGAATGTAAGACACTAAAACATTCTGTCATGCGTAGTAAAGGATACCTGGGGCGAAAGGGTTAAGTGATTGGGTTTACCAGATGCAAGAATATCACCCTTAGTAAGTAATTTCAGGATGACCAATGTTTGGGACTTTCACAGTAAAAGTCTTATGTCAAGAAAGAGACTCCTCCTAGACTCAACGTATTTCAATTGTCTTTCTCCATAAACTAACTTTTTCACAGTCAAGAGTACTTCCACATCTAGCTAGTGACATCTTTGTCATGAAAGCATACTTTAAAGTCAGTACTGAAGATACTGAGCTGAAGTGTGTACATTTCTTGGTCAAATACTCTGCAATACATCCTGGTGTCATGAAATTAAAATTTCCTTTTTCTCTCTGCTTGAGGTATTCTCAGAT
>NW_013667406.1:195425-212094 GCF_000517525.1 Limulus polyphemus
GTTCTTAATCAGGCAGCAGAAACTTTAGCAAAGTTATCTGCCAATGAATTCTTTTCAAGATTTAATGTGCCTATGAAATTTTACTCTGGATCAGCCATGTTTGCAGAAATAGATTCTTGGGATCAAAATACCAGAGCAACAGCCTTTCATCTATCTTCTGATGGCATGGTGGAGAGTTACAACTGTATACACTATTAAATCAATTAGCCATTTATGTGGATAAGCATCAGAGAACATGATCTTCGACTGTTACTGATGAGTTATTGTACAGCAATACATAAAGCTACAGGAAACACACTTTCGTCACTCATGCTTGGGAGACTTAAAGTGCCATTGGACCACATCTACTTTCATCTGGAGAACAGTTACTCAGCTGAGTCCTACAAAAATATATGAATTTGCCCAGAAAATCAGATAGGGATAAAATGAAAAGTTGTTATGATGTTAATGTTGATAAGATTGGACCTCATTGAGGTGACCTGGTATGGCTGTACAATCCCACTGTAAGAAAGAATGAACTCCACAGTTAAGCAGGTCGAGAGAAGGGCAATATTTTGCACTGAGAGAATCAATAATGTGGTTTACAAACTCCAGATGGACAGGTGATCCAAGTCAAAGGTCATTTAATAAAATGGCTAACTGGGTAGCTCCAGAGAAGAATTTGCCAGTGGAAACTCAACCTGCTGAGTAGCTCAGGGTTCCTGTTGAGACCACTTCCAAAGAATCAAAAAGGACATAGTCACCACTGGATTTGCTTGACCACCTGACCAAGTAGAACTCCCAAAGTGATGTATGCCATAAACCCTGGAAAAGAAAACCACCAAATGACTTGGTCAATGGACAGTTTAGTGTAGTATATTATTATTGTATAAGATTGTTTAAGGGGTCTCGCAATGCAGGAAAGGGGAGGTGTTAGAAAGTATATTTTCAATGTTGTAATTTGCTTGCTTGCTAAAGGGTGCTACTGGTCATAATGATGATTTAATGATGGAAAGACTTTGCAAAATATCTAGAAACAAGGATGCAAATATAATAAAAATAGAAAGGTCAGAGAGAAAAAGTAAATGTGTATTCAGTGAGAGTTATCACGTTTGTTCTAATATTCAGTTACTTGGTGAGTTACAAGTGTGATTAACAAAGCTAATTATTATGTGAGGCATATATCTGTGAAGTTAAAACTGACATGTTGCATTTCAAGTAGTTTTTCCTTAGTTCTGGAGTTAACGTTGATACATAATTAGGCTTACGATGTAAAAATGGATGTGGCTACAGAAATGTCATTTAAAATAAAATAAACTATTTTGTTATTGTTATGTGGTCAAGACATTGTATTATTTTCACCAAATAATTCAAAAGAACCTATCCAACAATAGGAAAAGGAAACATTAAGACTATCAACAGTCCTGCAATAAAGATGCACTGAATCCCATAATTCAGGGGTCCCTAATATTTGTTTTTTTTTGGCACTGTGAGCCATATTCAAAACTGAAAACAATGTGCAAGTAATGATGTTGACTCACCAGACTATGTGACTTCAGTGCAAGTTCTTGTGGTTCACGTGAAAAGCAACCAAAGTGTAGCAAAGCAATTCAAACATATAACATCATAGCTGTTGAAATGGCATAAAGGATTATCTAATTTATTCAGTGATAATGTTGCTGCTTTTTTAAACTCAATCATGCACAAATGGATGCAACCCACCTCAAGGGAGCTTCAAAATCACTGAATTTAAAAAAAATTTCATAGAAAATGAATTTGTAGTTGTTCTTCCATACATTAAAAAATATTAGAGTTGCACTTTTCCAGCAAAAAGTTTTATTCATAAAACATTAATAAAATTGCTTATTTTGATTTTGGATTGATTTCAACATGTTCAAAATGAAATTATTGATGTTTGTGAATTTCTACAATTTTTATCTGTGCACAATATAGCAACTGTATTCCACTAGGAGAAATGTGATAATAGTTTTGAACAAAATAGCATTAATTTGACCTTGTAGTCTATGTAGTAATTTCTAAAAATGTCCAAGAAATTGATGGAAGAATCAAATCATGTAATAATCCAACAACAGACGTTTTTAGGGTAATTCAATCCCACTAATTATGAAAACCACTGTTGCCAAGCTAGATTTTTGGCCTCAAGCACAGAATTTAATGTCAACCAACATGGTTGCCAAATCAATAAACTGTGATTTCTCTGGTTCTAGATCAGCTGTACTTGAAATTTCAAAACGTTTTATGGAGATATTGATAAAAAAAAAATTAATGGTGCATGTTTTGAAATTGCAAAAATGTTCAAAAATGAATTTTGTAAGATAAAAATTATATGTAGACTTTTGATCATGCTATAATTAGTCCTCTAATATCAGCATCATGGTTTCTATGTTTAATTTGATATATAAAATTATTTATTTTTCTGTTTCAGAGAAACTACAATGGATCAATTCCCTTACTAATTACTGAGCTAAAAATATTGGACATAAAACTGAATATCTCTCACATGTTAAAGAGAGAAAAAACAGATGACATGATATGCCCGAAGCATAAAATCAGGGAACTATAAAATTATTAAAGACAATAATATTAAAAAAGCAATGTTTGATAGTGCAAGTGCAAAGATGACTGATGAATGAACACCCTGAATCATTGCTAGCTCCAGATTCTAAGAACAGTAAATTTTGTTACCACAGGGTGTGCTATGTGGACAACACAAAGAAAAGCAAGATAGCGAGGCTAGAGAAACAATGACCAACATACACATCTATCAAAAACTTCTAACTGTTCTTCCAGCAAATAGATTTGTTTGCCAAACGTCATACAAAGCTACTCAAGGGTTATTGGTGCTAGTCAACATCACCCACTGCCTATTCTTGGGCTAAGCTTTACAAAGGAAAAGTGGGATTGACTGTCACTTTATAATCCCCCTACAGCTGAAAAGGTAAGCATGTTTGTTAACAAGATCCAAACCTGCGACCCATACATTGCAAGTCGTGTACCCTAACCACCAAGTCAGTAAATGGAAGAAAACAGGAAGGCATTCTGAACTTCCTTGGATTTCTCCAACAGATTGGAACATTTGCATTCTCTGTAAAAAAAAAAACTAAAAAAACAAGAAAGAGCATTTGCATCAAGTGCAAACCTCTAACATGAATTCCACCATTGCTGGCCTGCCTTGCAATTATTGGTCACAAATTGAATTTGTACATTGCAGGGATATGTGATGTAATTGCTGCTAAGGCAAAATACTAAAGTACATATCTGACAGAACAATAGAAACTAGCTTCAAAAACAAGAGAAGCAGTGACAAAATCACCTACAACAAGTCTCTCTTTCACTGAATTTTGCCGTGAGCTTCATGCTGCTTCTGTTAAAGGGTAGATAGGAATTTATCAACAAATTATACATGTTCGTACATAACTAATAAGTTTTACAAAATGTTGAGTGCAACTACACAACATACCCAATTTCCTTTCACTTTTTTTTATGTTCTTCAGTTATCAGATGCAAAGGCAAGATATCAAGTTCTGACCTGAGAAGCTGGAGAGTCAGTTCAAGAGAATAAGGAACATGTTGCTTGCTTCTATCTGCACAGCTTATCTCTCACAATACAACCAGCCTTGAAGTTGTTGTTGCTGGAGGTTCTGAAGACAAGAGAGAAGTGATATCTACCAATCCATCAACATACGTGATGCCACTGCAATTACCACATGAAAAGACAGAAACTCAAAGGGTACTGAAAGCAGTAAGCAGCAGCTTGAACACAGTAGTGATTCAGCTTGAGACAATGAGGCATTCCTGCTTCTGATTCACCACTTTGATAAGATTCAGTGGACAAAACTATAGATGATGGCTGGAACATTAAAGAGTAAGATATTTGTCCAAATTCACCCATTATACGATCAGTTGTCATCAATGCTGACAATTTTCCAAAATATCAATTACCTGCAGCAATAACCATTTATATTTTACACTTCAAAGGGGGGGAGATTAACTTCCCCACTTGTACTAACTTGAATAAACCTCTGTACAACCCCTCTACTTGGGTATGAACGATGCCTCAGGGAAGCAACACAGAAGCCTGAATAAGCAAATCTAGGCTGTGTTCCACCCTACTTACAGCAGTAAGATTGCCAGTAAGTGGTTACTGCAGATACTGAATTAATCATATAAGCCTGGAACACATGCAGTATAAAAACAGTTGTAAAAATGGCAGAGTTTTACTTGATTTTTCATGTATTAATGTTTCTAATATTCTTGGTTTGGAACAAAGAACTAATTCACACTCTTAATAAAGTTATATTTGAATAAAAGTTGAAACAATTTGACAATATTTCAACACATTGAATACTATGATTTTAGTTTGAGTAGCCTATCAAAATATTCACTGTGCTAAACAATGTTCAATTTGTTCAAACTGTATTCATACTTCAGTATAATGTGCCTAAAGTGAAATTACTCTTATAATGTTTACATGAGGTACTAGTTCAATAGTACTTTAAAAAATAAAAACACATATTTGTTGACTGGAATGACAAAACCATTTTACCAGTAGTATTAATTTTTCGTGTTTCATATTAATGTGTGCTATTTAATCTCTCCCACCCAACTTCGCACTGGATAAACTGCAGATTACTGTTGCTTACTACAATGAAAAGGACAGTTATGATTTTCTTACTACAGTATATAATGCAGTAAAAGCTTGGGATGCTTGCAATATTATTACACATTTACCATTTTCAGGTTCGTACATTATTTCTGTATAGTTTTATCAGCAGAGAACTCTGCAGGGTTTCCTGTAATTTTGGAATTAACTTTCATTTTCAATTGTGTGGGCATTGGAGCTGTGTCGATAGATTTAGTAAATAGGAGAAGTAGTGTAAGTTCACCTGCTAAGTGAACATTATGCAAATTTAAAATATAAGTTATATATCCTTTATTATTGTTGTGGTAACATTCAAGTGAGAACTTGGATTTTGCAGAAGTTAAAGCATAGGTTAACTTCATTGTTTTACATTTAACTTAGGGACATACTCTTTTACTGATTCTCTTGTATATATTCTAGGTTTCACAAGGGAAAACAAGCATTAGTAAAAATATCTTTGTTCAGTAGTCTTCACCACTTTGGCTGGTCATACTTTTTCTTTCTTTCTTTCTGTTTTCTTTAAACACACAACACCACTATCCCTAGCCATTTTAGAATCTGTAATTTATGTTAAATTGTTATACAAAACTGGTATTTGTGAAATAAATTGTAGAGATTTTCATTAAACATTTATATTGTGTGAAATCTGTGTCAGTCTCATTCTTTATGGCCCAATGGTCACATCCATATTGAAACACACCCATATACAAGATCCCCTAACCTTGTGTTTTTGCAGGCTTGGATCTCTCTGCTTTTCTGGAAATCCTTAAGACACCATATGTCAAGGCTACTAAGACCACTGTCACTAATTTTGAATTGCTGAGTAGAGGGATGGAAACTGGCAGCAGCACACCCCACCAACTTTTGGGCTACTTAAGTGTTAAATTTACTGTTTTTGTAAATTTTATTTCCCTAATTTATAATTGCATAACTGTATTTGTTGCATAAGAAGGACCAAGTCTAGGGGAGAGGTTCAGATTCTCCTTCCCTTCATTTTCTTCAAAAATTAATAACTGTATTGTTTAATGTTGAAAAAGCTGGTGTAGGTCAACGTGAAGGATTTAGACCTCTCCCCCATTTTTTTTTTTGATTAATTAAAAAAACATCTAGACATCCTTACACTACCATATAGTATCAAACAGAAACATTATATGCGAGTTTTTATATTTATTTGTCTATTAATTACTGTAAAGCTTTTTTCATATTTTCTGAAGTCAATACAGCTGGAGTCTACAACAATCCATTTATACTCAGCCAGTAGCTGATTATTTTTAAGCTAATACAACAATATGAATATCAATCAAATGTTGCCATGATGAACTTTCATGCCTTGGCTTTTTCCACACACTAACAATGAGTCTAGATTTTATGCATTTGTTTTCATCAGATAGTATTGTTTATGACACTGCAGCTGCTTACAGAATTGTTACAGAATCAATTTTCTATTTTATTTAGGAATTAGAATTCTCATGAGAAAGATGTGTGTTTGAAGTCCAAAGTAAGCGAAAATGCAAGTAAAAACATTTACAATTTTTGGAACAGGCACAGAGTTTATCAGTTTTTCTAAATATGATTATAAATAGTTGTAACTACTCAATGTTAATTTAAAATTTTGAAATATTTGTTTTTATCTATTTTTATTTAATCATGTTAATCATGACTTTTATAGGCTTTCTGATTAAGTTTATTTCTAAAGTTACTAGTAATGAAGAGTTATAGGTAAAATAGGCAATGAAATAATATACATTTAAATATAAGTAGTGCTAATAAAGGTCTAGTTGGACCATTTCCCCTCCCCCATTACAAAAATCACAGTTCTGCCCGTGATAAGGTGTAACTTTATTCATTACTGTTAAATAGACTATACATTTACCTTTTCTATATTGTTTATGTGATATGTTTGTAATATCACACCTCTTACTTTCTTGAATTTATCTGGTGGAAGTTGACAGGAATTGGAATGTATGTCTTGAGAATTCAACTTTCTTTTCATGAGGCAAATACTAACAAATTAATATTCTTTGGCCACCATATGATAAGTTACAAATGTAAATGTTCTAATCAATTTTCAGTAAACATTAACAATATGAATAAACTGATAAATGCAAAATTTTAATTCTATATGAATCATTTCATTAAAGTACCAGAACAAAACACAACATGTAAATTTGCTTCTACATTGTACTTAATATCATTTATGATAGAGAATAATAAAAGAAAAATATAATTCATGATAAATTATGCATAATTAGGTTGTGATTGCAAGATAAATTTCATGAGGCCATGGGAACAAATTGTTTTTACAGTAACTCCACAGACTCTGAAAAAAATGGCCTCAACTATAGGTTTTCATCTTTTTTTTCAAAAATGCAAATGGAACATAATATGATGTTTATTAATCAGTGATATTTTTACTTCTGTCATTCATGTGAGCAAATTTTGTAATTAACTCATCCACAAACCATCAATTTGATGAGAACCAGCTTGAAATTGATATCAGGGAGAACATCCACATGTTGCTTCCCAGTATTTTTGTATAAATTTCAAATTTTAATATCCCCAAGATATGGAATATGAAACTTTTTTAAACAGCAAAAATGTTTCAGTTTATTGATGTTAACTACATCAATATCTTTTTTCAGTAACAGTTCCTCAAAACATTAATCTAACAGCATGATCCAATTGGTTAATGTAATTTGAAACATGCATGATCTACATATTGCTATAAAGTATAACAGAAAAATACAAAACCCTATAATCCGAGCTCTTTCAAAAGGTGAACCTATCTTCATCAGTGGCAAACTGGGTTACTAAATATAATAGCACTTAGATTATTATGTTTAGCAAGGTGTCTCTTTCTTGATACCATTGCTACATAATGAGCTTTCTTAATCAGAGAAACAATTTAACTGCGAAGGTGTTAATACACCTCACATACCAGTGCACTCTCATCTTAAAAGTTACATCAATTGACAATGGAGTGTTTCCTTGTTCTTTTCAAAATTTTTGCATATAGCTAAATACTTTCTTTGTAAAAGCACAAAATTATTAAATCTACTCTGTAGAAAAATTCAACTGTGACATTCCAAATCAAGCTTTTAAAATAAATATAATGCATGTAGTACAATTGTGCAACCCACAGAAATAATGTCTTTTATGGAAAGTTTGGAAAATTTGGAGTTGTTTTTCTTTAACTAAACCTAAGAGTTTAGAAATTCAAGAAAGCTTACATATTGATTCATCAGATGGAAAACATAATTTTATAGTAAATATTAAAAACACTGTAATACCAAAAAACATCTTTAATTATGGACATTTCAAATTGCTTCAAAGTCGTTCTTCAGCTTTAAATCTCAAAATATCCTGACTACAAAAAATAACATTCTCAATTAAAAGAGTATATTTTTTTTACACAATCAAATATTTAGAAAAAACATTATAATATATTGGAATGTACAACCAAATGTGCGACATACATAAATTTCATAATATTGTTAAGAGAAAACATCATAAAAAAGGAAGTCTCCATGGTCCATAACCCCAGTGGCTAGGAACTGGTAGGTAGCAAGAACTCCTGTACTCCAATGGAAGAGGAGGGAACAATGCAGTGGGGAGTCTAGAAGAACACAACACTATAAGGCAGTGAAATGTGTGACCAAACAAACCCTATTTTGAAAAACAGACCAGTTACAGTTTATTCAACTAGGACTGGAGGGATGAGCAGTGATCCCAACACTGCTTTACTCATGATAGTCTATGAGTTGGTACAGGCATTATTTACAAAGCAAAATACCATGAGAAACCCTCTAGTGGTCTTGTTGAACACCCCATCTCACTAGTATGCATTATAGGCAGTAAGGTTGTATGGTGCAGATCTAAAGTCAAGTATACCCAGACAGGCACCAATCACCACTTAGTGGGAACCAGAGATGTAAAAATAGGCTACTATAAAGGTAACATATATGAAAAGAGAATTTACTCATTCAGACCTGGTAAGGGGTATGTAGAATTGCAACATGAGGAAGTTGATATCCAGAAGATGAAGAAAATGTGGCAATGAAAATAAGTGGAGTAGCCCACACACCAGTTTGCACAAGTTCTTCCAATGGATGATGGAAGTGAAGTATCAGACAGAGTAAAGTGTGAGGTTTGGTGAGGAGACTTGAAAGAGTGAATGTGAATCTACATCCAAAGAAGCATAGGCTAAATGGATGAGGTGCTATAGCCATTCCTTGAGAGTACTAGAATAAATATCCCGGAAAGATAAGGAATTCCAAAGAATAAACAGATGGGAGCATGAACCATGAAAAGGAGTAGAGCAGACCAAAGAACAATGAACCACATGGATGTGAGAGAGAGAAAACAATTTGGAACAGAATAGGATTAATATTGAGAATTGGAAGAAAAAATATGGGGAGCAGCAATGGCATACACATCATATCTCCTACAGCCACAGGCAAAAAGTAAGAAGTAGGACATAAGCAAAATATGGTATAAGGAACAAGAGACTAAACAGTCAAAGAGAGGAAGGATAAAGGGATGAAGAACAGTACTCATGTCCAAATCAGGAAGGACTGTAGGATGAGGACAAAGGTGGTAAAATGAACAAAAAAGCATAGAAAAGACAGGAAAAGAGAATACATGACAATAATAAGAAAACCAAAGGTATTAGGAAGAGCTGCCTAGTAACCAGCCATGGTCAAAAGCGATGAGCCTCATTTGAACAGCCAATGAAAAAAATTCTGAAAAATAGGGAATAAAAGAAAGGGAATGAAAAAAACATGACACAGAGACCAATTATGGAATATGCACCCTTGTCTTGTGTAAACAAGGAGGGAGGAAGAATGAACAGAACCAGAAAAAAAGGAAGGCTAGGTTACATGTAAAGAGAATCTGGAACATATTGGAATGGAGTAGAAAAAACCCATATGTGAAGTCAGAGAAATGACACTACTGTATGGGAGAGGGAGAACTGAGGTTGAAGGAATAAGGAGAGTGACAGTGGTATAGAAGGAGGAGGAGAGGACAGTAAAAGGTGCAACAGAAGAAACCATGGCTGAGGTGACTAGTAAGGGGTTATCAGTAGGATTAACATGGAGTGTTCAGATTGAAGGAAACTACAAGGAAGAAGATGAGTAGGAGGGTAGGCATGGAAAATAAAGTTAGGCCTCCAAGTTACAACAGTGTGCAAGTAAAGGCAGCTTGTAAAAACATTAAAGAAGAAATGAACTAATTTGTTATTGTTATATAAACTGGACTGGGCCTTATTATCACTAAAGAATTTGAAAGAATCTGCCTCATGAAAAAACATCATCACAACAGTACATTCTGTTTGCTACTATATCATTTTTCAGCTGCATTTAGTAATCTTCATACAAAATTGTAAACTTGATACCAAGAACTAGGTGTACAAAACTTATATTAATAACCTGTGCCTATCATTAAACCAGTAGCCCATCATTTCAACTCCCATGATCATACCATTAAACATTTAAAACCTGTAGTCTTAATTAATGCCCCAAGAAACAAATAAAAACAATGGCTTCTCCAAGATAACATCAGTTTGGAAATTTAAACTATCAAGTCAAATGATATCAACCAGAATGTCACTTTTTTTTGTGCTCTTACCTTCTATAAGTGTAGTAGATAAAAGTAATAATTTAAGACCTTAAGATCTTACAGTATAGAATCCTAAGTTTTCATTTCTATAATTTTATAATTGTGTTATGTTTTCAATGTTTAAAAACTTTAATACATTATCATACACCTATTATTTACATGTACATATGTATGCATAGGTGTATAGTAATTCATATACTTAACTTGTACCTTCAACTTTTGTCAATTTTCATTTACAGGCTAGCCCACATTACATGTAATATTCTAAACCCAAACACACAAATTATTCCATATACTGATTAGCGACTTTTACCCGAGGAAGGGTACTAGCATGAAACATTCTATGACAACTGTATGATAATTATTTTGTATTTTACCATCTCTTTGGTGATTTTTTTCAAAGACTAGTAATCACACTAGTCTGTTATATTTACTATTTTTCTACTTTTTATCAATTTCACAGATTACAACATATTTAAACAACAGTGCTCCTCTTTGGGTATTTAAAAGACACTTTCAAACAGCTTTTCACATAAGTTAATAAACTCTATTCCATTAAAATAAACCTCACAAATAAGATATTTAAAAAACTACTAGTTTCACCTGTAGGCCTACATAAGATGTCTCTCATTGTTAGAAATAGTTATTTTTCAAAACACATTCAAGAATACTGATGTCCACATAAAAATTAAAATTCAGTAATATCTGAGCTCTCTAGTTCATTTTTTAGATATTTGAAAAATCTACATACATATACTTTAATCACTAAAAAGTTTTAACAAGAGAAAGAAATGCTTGAAAATAAAGAAGTGACTAATGCATTCTCAAGGGATTATACATTCTTAGCAAAAATAAAAACATTATTTACTATGGACATAAATATTATAAGAAAACTGACAAGGGTGTCATCAACAGGCCAAACTTCTCAGAACTATGCAGAAATGAACATCTGAAAAGAATGTTTGTGACAGTTTAATTCATGTTCTATTAAATTGTATTTAAACTTCTTTATAGCAATTTTAAAAGCTGTGTTTCATTAGTAATTGAAGGATAAAAAAGAATTTTATTATTGCTAAGAAACTATCTATCCTCCCTTGAGAATATATTTTTATGTTGTAATTTAGATGTCAGTCAGATGACGATTGACACTAAAAACAAGCAAGTTTGTAGGTGTAGGCCTAAAATAGTCCAAACTAACATTACGAAAACTAAAAGATTTGATGTTAAGTTTTCAAGTATATTTTATATGGGTAAGCCAGTAAATACACAAAGTCAGCAAGCTTGTGGAGTGAATCAGTCAATGTGTTTATGTATTTGGGTCTTTGTTGGTGATCGTACATCTTTATTGAGTTATTTTGTACAAGCTGATTTTTACATTAGTCAAGGAAAAATTATCATCATATTTCCTTAAGCCTAGATTGTTACAATAGTATACAAGTGAAAGAAGTTTGTAACAGCATCAAAAAGAAATTAACTAATTTGCTATTGTTACCTGGACTCAATGTTGATTTATTTTCACCATATTATTTAAAAGAACCTGCTAATTAAAGAACAACTTTGGTTGGTTGTTTGGTGTTTTATGGTGCAAAGCAACTAGGCTATCTGCGCCAAACAACCAGTAAAAACAGTAAAAGTAAATTGTAGTAAAATACAAAACTAAATTGAGTTAAATCCAAAATATGTCCAAATAACAGATAAAAGAATTAAATTGAATTAAAAAGACCAATTGTCCATAAAAAATTTAAAATACAATCAAGTTGGACAGTGTCATCATTGGCAAGGTCTAAAATAGTACCCCATCTCATGGTCGTAACGATGGTATGACAGTAAAATGTGGGCTATTGTGACTTGAGTGTCACAAAGACTATACATTGGTGGGTCAGTACCAGATAAAAGAAAACAATGAGTTAAAAAACTGTGACCATTGCATAGCCTTGCCAGGACAACTTCCTCCCTCTGATCCATACGGAAGCAAAACAGCCAAAGAGCAACAGAATATATGATCTGGAAAAGCTTGTTATGACGTTGCTCATCCCAAGTTGACTGCCAACTGTCGCAAAGCCGCGCGTTGAATACAGGACCATAGTCCATGTATGAGACAAGCATGGCCAAGAAGGTGCCAGAGCATAGACTTAGCTGCGGTGTCAGCGAGCTTGTTCCTGGATGGCCAGGTATCCAGAAAAACTGGATGGAAACAGAAGATAGAGAAAAATGTACCAGTCATTGTTGAATATCAATGAGAACAGGGTGAGAACTAACATTAAGCAATTCCAGGGCCAATAGAGAGTTAAGAGAATCAGTGTAAATAGTACAATCACTATACTGCATAGCTTCTACATGATCCAGGGCAAGAGAAATAGCATACAACTCGGCAGTGAACACAGATACTGTAGAGGGGATCCTGCGAGCAACTACCGAGCCACATCAAACCATGGTAGAGCCTACAGAGTCACCTGATTTTGAACCATCTGTGTAAATGGGAATAGAAAGATGGTTCGAGAGATGTTCAGCAAAAAGAAGACGGTACTTCCAATCGGGAGTATCCGCCTTCCTCAAATGACTCATTGAGGACAGCAACGTCATCCACTGCCAGACCCAGTTCAGCCAGTTGTGCCCAGATATAAAGGCCAAAGGGGAGGAATTGCAGACTGTCTGTTCTGAAAGAGCATGGCCCACCGAGGAAGAAAGACACAATCCCAGGTGGGATGGTGTGGTAAGGATCGAAGTTTGGTAGCATTCTGTAGAGAAAGTTGCAAATGACAGAGGTGAAGAGGAGGCTCATGAGACGCAGTGTACAAACTCTGGAGAAGTGCAAAAAGCTCCAGTGCAGAGCTGAAGCCGCAGATGGTGAACGAGGTCCAGCATCTTCAAGGCCCGAGGTCCTGGCAGAACCATAGACCAAAGACCCATAGTCCAGTTTGGAACAAATCAGGGCATGATAGATCCTGAGCATAGAACATCGATCCATTCCACAAGAGGTGGAAGAGAGGACACGGAGGATGTTCAGTGTCCTTGTACACTTGAGACATTGCTGCTTGACGTGTGGAATGAAAATAAGCTTACAGTCAAAGGTAAGCACCAAGAACTTTGCCTCAGGGACCACATGATAACAACATCGTTTAGACGGAAGCCGGGATCGGGATGTAGACCCCACTGGTGGCAAAAATTAATGCGAACGGTTTTGGAGAAGGACAACGTAAAACCGTTGGCAGTAATCGACTTCAACAAGCGATTTGGGGCAGTCTGAAGCTGCCACTTAATAAACCTCATGTTCAACGACTGACACGAGACATTAATTTTGACACTGAAAAGTGTGGCACTCAAGACACAGCCCTGCGGGACTCCAAGTTCCTGTGGAAAAGAATGGGAAAGAGTCAAACCCACAAGGACTTGGAATCATCTGTCCAATAAAAAGTTCTGAATAAAAATGGTTATATGGCCATGTAACCCATACAAGTGGAGGTCTTGCAAAATGCCATACCTCCACGTAGTGTCATAAGCCTTCTCAAGATCAAAGAACATGGAAACAAGATGTTCTCTCTTGAGGAAGGCTTCCCTGATCGACGTTTCAAGTCGAATCAAATGGTCCACAGTGGAGTGCTGTTGATTGAACCCACACCGGGTGGGCGAGAGGAGCTTGTTTTATTCGAGGAACCAAACGACAAGCATTGTATTTTTATGTTACCTAAGTTATAATTCCTTTGTTTCAAAGGAAAAATTTAAAAAAAAAACTTAAAACTGCAGTTTTTGTGTCACGTGATTCACATACTATGAAAAATCTTGATTTTAGCAGCAGTTCACTCTTGGCCACATAAGCTGGCAATGTATTGAGTATGTAGATGCTAAGTACATGTGGCTGACCCATTTGACACATGATATCCAAAGTCCTATAGAAATACATTTTCCAACCCTTGATGGTTGCCACGCCTCCCTTCTATACTTTTCCTTGAAATCTACAAAGTCTATGTAGTTAGTTGACACAAGTGTATACAGTCCTTAGAAAGAGCTCAGTTTACCCTTTACCAATGGTCAAATTGAAAATGGCATGCAGTTTTCCTCACAGTGTACATATAACTGCCATTCATATTGTTGTCTGCTTGATCAACTATAGCACTTACAGTGGTTTAGTTAAATGTGTTATAGTTAGAGACAATTAAATTGTATTTAGGTCTTACTTTTATATTTTTGTTATTTGTGTGTTAATTGGGTTTTAAAAATCATATTTGAAAGGTTTAACAATTTTTATAAGTTAAACTTGTTGTTGCCTGGATTGTAAAAGTGTATAAAGAAGATGGCATCATTCACATATCTGCATAAATAATAAAAGACAAAGAATTTTAAAGAAAAATTAAAAATAAACACAAATTCTGCAAGTGGGACGAGGACAAACAGTTTCTGACCACCTCTGAGTACCTTTCAGAACCTATGTGTATGTACCAAGGAGTTTGCCTTGAACACCCCAGAGTACTAAGATACCTATACTAAGCTGTGAAGCAATCTCCAGTTGTGTGACCTCTTTGTTCCATACCGTATACACTGTATTCATGTGTCTCTGTAAATTACATCATTGATATGAAGAAAATTCATTATAGAGAGGCCGTTATTTAACCTTCAACCCAAAATTCATGGTCATATGTCGCATATGTAAAGAAGTCATTCATGGGATGTCAAATCAATGTAAAAAGCATTCCATGAACAGAAAAAAAGTTGTATTTAAAAGAAAGTCATTATTGGGAAAGGTCATATCCACCACGGACTACTGTATTAAAAAAACAAGTTTCAAAAGACTTCTACAAAGAGCTAAAAGGTATGTACATATTTCCTTCTCTTAATTTTCAACATTTCATTGCAGTGTATGTTGATGATAATAGATAGAGTTAGTGATATAGTAAAGAATATGGAAAATAAAATATAAACCTTTACCTTAAAAACTTTTGATGTTCATTTATGAGGTTCTAGAGATTATGCAAATGAAATTTGCAAACTGTAAGATAATAAACAGTATTTTTATACTTCATATAAAAATCACTTCGCAAGTGAACTATTCAGAGACCAAGTGCAAATAACTAAATTAAATAATTAATTTTTTTGTTAGAAATAATAATAAAAAAAATTAAATATTTTATTTTTCTGAAACTACATACTCTTATGAAAGTTCTTGTCAAATTTTAAAAAATTTCATCCACTACTTTTATTTTTGGAATTATATTTGACATAAGTGACATTACTTACTAATAAAATTAGAAGCCAGGGGCCATAGAGTTAACTCACCATAAAGTAACCTAAATCAATTTAGGTTACTATATTGTGAGTTACAAATATAATTACAAAGGACTCATAAGCCCCATAATTATTACGAATATTAACTGTAAAATTCAAACTTTTGATATCACAATGCAATCTTCATAATAACATAATTTATACTGTAGCATGTCCTAGGTATTTTTCAATTGTGTGTTCTGTTAATTATTTTACTTTTCAAAACTATTAGGTTTGAATTTATTAATCTATTTAAATTTATATTAATTCTTATTCATTTAAATTACTTAAAATTTAACTTCATTTAAACTATCTAAACATGACATGGCATAGTTATTAACTCTATCGGCCCGGGTGCACTTTACTGTGCATGACACAAAGTCTTACTGTCTCACATTCAAAATTTTATTAAACTACTTTTTGTTTATGTTATACCAATTGGAATAGCATAAAATCTTAGCTAATAATCCATATTTTAATAGTATACAAGTTTTAAGCTCTTAAGTCTACAAGGAAATATATAAAAAAATCCTGAATTTCCACTACTGCGACGCACGGGACACATTTTGTCTTAGCATGTCATCATCCCTATTTTATCCATCACCCCTCAAAAATGTACGAAATTAAAAGTAAAATACTCTCTATAAAATCATTATTGCTCAAACAGACCATAATTTTTATAGCCTTCAATTTTGTTTGGTTACAGAGCTATCGAATAATAAATCAGACCCCTCCTGCCACACCCACTTGTCACATCCTCTCTTTCACAATTAGTTGATAGTTCTCTCTTAAGTTTCATCATATATTACTTATAACTAATAGAAAGTCAAGGTTTTCATCTATCAAATGGCATATTGCATAACATTGTTTTCTGAACAGATAACCGTCAATATCACTCAGAGTAGCAAGATTGTTCCCGTGGGAAAGTTAACGACTAGCTTGGATGAATTTGTAACGGCTTTTGTTGTATAGTTAGAAAGCCAGGAAAATTTTTAGAAGTAAGTGAATTTGTCTACTTTTTGCATGTTATTAGTCAATATTCTTTGGTGTATTACTTAATTAAATAAAAATTTTTAAGTGCTTTACTATAATCACTAAAAAAATCAGGTTTAACTCTCCTTGGCAATCGAGGGTAAGAAAAGAGAAGAT
>NW_013667406.1:212940-224047 GCF_000517525.1 Limulus polyphemus
TATATATATATATATTCAAAAGATAACTTACCCTGTCACAGTCTCACTGAAGTCTGAAGAATGGCTACAGGCAGAAAAGAACCCAATGATGAAGAAACAGTGATCTGATGCAGATAGTGAGATATGAACATCTTTGGTGTAGACTACATGCCCAATTATAGAATTTCTTCCATGGGATGATGGAGATAAGATGCCAGGGAAGAGGCAAGGTGCCTGATCTGATGACAAGACACCTGGAATAAATAATGAGAAGAAGAAAAGGAACAATAAGCCAATCGAATTAAAAGCCGAACCCAATTGGGCAGGGTGGAAGGAAAAAGGATATCTGTCAAGCAATGAATAGACAGGAACGGGCACCACAGAAGGAAGCTGTGCGGGCAACATAACAATAAAGAGCACATACAGGACATAGTACCCTATCCAGATCCAACCAAGGATATAGGTGGGAAATGAAAGGAAGGGAAGTCAGTGAGAAGGAGGAGTTACCTTCACCAGCTCCCAATGTTTTGGGATGGAAAGATTAATCTGTATAAAGGAGAATATATGTGGAATGATATAGTGTATGTGAAATGTTGATGTCAAATAACTCTGACTGATGACATCCACAGGCCAGTAGGAGAATGAAATAGGTCTTATGGGATCATTGAAAACTCTGGCATGAGAGGAGAGATTTAAATAGAGGCAAGGTAAGGCAGTGAAGAACCACATTAACATCCCAATCTGGAAGGACTGCATGCTGAGATGGATGGCAAATCCAAAAGGAATGCAATAATAAGCAAAAGGTAGGAGAGGTAAAAACTTTACGATACCCGGCAAAATGAAAAGCGTGGAATAAGGCAGCCCGATAACCCGCGATCGAGGAGACAACCCCTGATCAAACAGCCAAGTGAGGAAATGCATAAGATGAGGAACAAGCTGAAAAGGAAGTGACCCACTAGGACAAACCAGATCTCACCAGGGACCGGATAAAAACTAAGTGTGAAGACGGAGTATATGAAAGGACAGATGAAATGCTGGAGACCAAATCTGACAAAGAAGGGATGGGATAAGAGGAAGAAATAATGGAGAGGCAGATTGTAGCTGGAGCAACTGCAGAAACCACAGTTGTGCTGGCTGGTTTGGAGCAATCAGAAGGACTTCACATGAAGTGGCATGGAGAAAGACAGATGGGAGGATAAACATACAGGTATTTGTTGTTCCAATCTTGACTGAATGCACTGACAGCTAGAGCAAGTGGATGAGGAACCACAGACCAAAACATAAGTAACTTGGTATGGAGGGATGTGGCAAATGCATCCAGGTGAGGAGTACCCTGCTGAAGGCATAGTCACTGAAAAACAAGACGATTGAGAGACCACTCTGTCAGATAAACTTTGTCAGGACAGGAAAGACGATCTGCAACAAGATTGAATGCATCCGGAACATGGCACACAAGATGATGAATACTGAGCATATGGGCTCAAAAATGGAGATCCAAGGTTCAACCTCAAAGGGAATGAGAATGGGTGTCCCCTTGGTGATTGATATAAGCCACAACCATAGAATTGTTGGAATGGATCGTGACCAGACGATTCATAGCAAGATGAGGAAAATTATCCAAAGCACAACATACAGCCAGAAGCTCCAGAATGTTGATATGGTAAGATCTTGTGACCAGAGACCACCAACCTGAAGCTTCTTGCTGATTGACCCATGACCCCCAACCCTGAAGGGAATTGTCCATGAAGATATGCAAATCCTGACAAAGGGGAGAAAGCAGAACATCCACCAACATGTGAGCCCTGTCCAACCACCAATAAAGATTGCAGACAAAGGAAGGAAGAAGAGAAATAGGAGCCTCTAATGAATCCCGTGCAAGATTTCACTGGTATAAAGAGCCCACTGAAGAGACCTCATATGAGCTTGACCCAAGTGGATAAGGGCTTCCACAGAAGACGATGTCCCCAAAAGCAATAGAACTTCGTGAGCTGTAAGAGAGAGGGAGCAATAAGACTGTGAAGAACTGAAAGCTCCATCGAATGAAGTCGAAGAGGAGAAAGCTGGGCCCGACTGAGATGAGTGTTGAAAAAAAGACACCCAAGTAGCCAAGACACTGGGTAAGTATAAAAAATTACTTCCTCAATTTGATTAGTCAACCCACTTAAGTTACCTCCAGGAGCAGTAGATGAGCGTGATGGGTAGACTCCCATTCAAAACGAGCTAACAGAAGCCAGTTGTCCATGTAATGATGCAAGTGCAACCCTCAAGCATGCAAATGTCAGGCAAAAGACTTGACCACATGACAAAAGCCATATGGGGCTGAAGCAAGCCCAAAGGACAGGGTCAGAATTGATAAACTATCTCATGATGAACAAACGCAATAAAGCACCTCAACAGATAAGATATTGGAACATGCAGATAAGCATTCGCGACATCTAACTTGGTCATCCACAAACCTGGAGAAAAAGACCATCTGAGGGTGAGAAGACTCCATAGTATATCGGGGTAGAACTAAAATTGATTGAGGCAAGACAAATCCATCACAAGCCACCAGTCCCTGGTTTTCTTGGGTACCACAAATAGCCTGGAATAAAAACATGAATAAGGATGAGTGACAGGTTCAATGGCATTCTGGGAGAGAAGATCAGACAGATGTTGACTGGAGGTAGGATCCTATGGCAATGAAAAGGATACGGGTACCCGAAACAATGGAGGAGGGGAAATGAAGTGGATGACAAGTCCCTCAGATAATACCCGAATAACCCACAGATCTGTGGCGAAAATTCGCCAAAGGGAAGCAAAATCAGTCAAGCAAGCTCCCACTGGACCTGATCCCACCGGTACTGTTGGTGACATGTCCATCTGCATCAAATAATATGACAAGATGAGGAACCCCTAGAGGTAGGAACAAGTAAGGGCTGGAAGGAGTGGGACGGGAAACAGTAATAGGGGCTTGTGTAGGCTCTGAATAAAACAAATGATACACCAAAGAAGAAAGGGTTTTTTGTTGTCTCACCAATTCCACATGGGATTCCAAAGTCTCAGGAATTATACCAAAAATATAATGTTGGAGAAAAAGGGACATACTTAAGTCCTGCATATAAGTTGGAATTAAACAAACCTGGGACAAAACAGTGTCCCTCCTCAGAAGATCCCAACAACAGAGAAACCATGTGTGTAATAAAAGAGACAAATAAAAAAACGTGCCAACAAAGAAGTCATCAGGAAGAAGATATCCTTGAAAAACCTTCAGGATCTCAGTAGATTACCTCAGAAAGGAGGTGGATGGTAGTCAAGCATCATAGGAGAGTCGATAGGGTAAGACGAAAGTGAAAAAATAGGTGATGATCAGGATGATCAGGGTCCAAAACTAAGCATTATCTTTCATGTGTACAAGCAAAGAAGGAATAAACAGGAGCAAACATTTTCATCTAGGTATACATGTCAAAGAATAAGGAATTAGGATCAAATATTAATAGTTATGTATATATGACAAGGTATAATCAATTAAGACTCAGCATTATCTACCAAGAATATACGTGAAGTAATGAATGAGATGTGAACATTATCTTCCATTTGGACATATGAAAGAGTAATAAATGAGAATTAAATATCAATGACTATGTGTTATATGAGAAAGAGCAACTAACTGCAACTAATCATTAATATCTATGTTTACATGGTAAGGAATAAGAAAATATGACCAATCAACAAAGTCTATGTGTGTACATGTGAAAGAGAGACGAACTATTGCTAAACATAATATACTAAGTGGTATATGGTAAGGTATAAGTAACTATGATTAAATATTATAGTATAGATAGTACAAGTTAATCCTATGACCAGCGGCTATAGGCATTTTCCATAGATAGTATCGCCCTCGTCATATTTTATTCCAAAAATAAAACCAGTGATTGAAATTATTTGAAATTTGACAAGAACTTTCCTAAAAGTATGTAGTTTCAAAAAATAAAATAATTTTGATTTTTCTACTATTTGTAATGAAAATTCGTTATTTATTGTAGTTATTTGCTCTCAGACTACGAGTAGTTCACCCAAAAGGTGATTTTCATGTTAAGTATAAAAGTACTATTTATCATCTTTCACATTTCACTTGCATAAACTCTAAAACCTCGTAAACGAATATTAAAGTTTTTTAAGTTAAATTTTTTATTTTATTTTCCATTTCCTCTATTACTAACTCTATTATTATCATCAATGTACAATGCAAGAAAATATTTAAAATTAAGAAATAAAAGTATGTACATACCTTTTAACTTTTCTTTGAATAATCTTAGAATATCTTCTTTGAGTCATATGTGTAATTTCACATCTTTATTTTTTTACTTATAGTTTATTTTCAATATTTAATTTTCCTTTTGTATTCTTTATTGTTGATTATTTATGTTGACACACATCAACGGGTGCCCCATGGGTGATATAACATTATCTTTGGCAGAGATGGTTTAACCTGCAGCAAAAGTGTTTGCACTCGCTTATTTATAGAACACATGTTGAATGAGGCAAAGCATAGAATAAATAATAAAAATCATTAAACCTTTCAAATATTAATTTTAAAACACAAATACTATGTAATTAACTAAAATATTAAAGTAAAACCTAAGTGCAACTCAACTATCTATCAAACTAATATGTCTATGGCAAGAAAAAATAGTCAAATCCTCGGAATAAGAATCTCCAAGAATGCACTTGGCAACTGTACACCTTCAATAGTCAACTTTTACATTGTGTAAGATCGCAAAAAATGTAGAGGAAATATATATTATCAAATCTGCTCTGTCTATTAGTTATAAGCATGCCATTCAAATCTAATCTGTTGCTAAGCAACATCCTCCTACTGGTGGGGGAGAACTTTCACATTGTCACTCTTGGAACTGAGTTCTTGGAATTCGACCTAGTTAGTGGCAAACATGCAGTATATGTATGTACTTTGACTGTCTGGGTAAAATTTGTACTAAGGCACAATACAGTTGGAATAAAAGAAAAAATCTAAGATATTTTTAACCAGGAGCATGTCATGTGACAAGAAAACTGAAGATTTAATTATTATTTTAGATGTTTCTTTTGAAATAAAGGAATTAAAACTTACATAATATAAAACTTTGAATCATAATGTACTTGATAATGTTAAGTTCATTAAACTACATTGATAGTATTGTGCTTTAATTAAATTTTGAAGATAATGCAGTAACACTTTGTGATGTGCAGAAAGGAATTTAAAGAGCGTACCAGTAGTTGTAAGGTTACAGAGTAATGAACTAGTTCGAAATGAAATATCATATATGGACATGTTGAGGAGTAATAAACAATGTCTAAACATTAAGTCCTATGAGTTACATGTTAATGAGGAATAAACTATATCCAAACAGTAGCATCTATGTGTTACCTAGTAAGACATGATGAGGCACAAAACAGCAGGAGTGAATTGAACCCCAAAGAAAATGCTGGGGTGGAACTAACAGGAGAGAAGAAAGAAACAGCAAGTAGAAGGCTTACATTAAGTGGGAAAGTCAAGAGATATTCAGTAGATAAAGAAGTATTGGGTGGAAAGTCAATCCATTCCATCCTCCTCAATTTCAGCTTCAAAATCTGTAAAGAGAAATGTGTGGCAGAGATGGAAGAAGAAGGTCCAGGTGATAACATGGAACTCTCCACATAGTGGATGATAGGACATTACTCTTCTTCTTACTGTATTTTTAATCTGAACAGCAGCACCGTTTGCAATACACGATGACTGTCACTATTTCAACAGGCAAGAACTTTTTAAGTATTTGGATAACAGTGAGTGATATTTTAACTCATATCAGCAGAAAAAAAAGAGTTCTGTTAATCTTTGAATTCATACTGAAATGTTGAAAATACATAGGAAATTTGTTAAAGTAGTTTAAGAAATCTCGGCAAACATATACACGTCTAAGCACAACCATGCAGAGGAAAAGAATGAAGTATTTCACTTTCGAATGAAGAGGGTGCATTTGTGCAAGGAGGTGTGTTGCACTCCTATTGCAGTAGCTCAATTTCACATGATTCATGTAAATTTTAAGTGGGAGTTTTCACAAGGTTTGTGACATGCAAGTCTCTTAGGCAGATCAGTGCAATTTCAAGAGGAAAAAAGCTTTCTGTGTATGGAGGTGAGTGATCATATCAGAATATCACTTTGAACATAAAGAAAAAAAGTAAGTACCAAATATGTCCACTATTGGACACAACCACATCATTAATTTTGTGGCAGAAAACATCCTTGTATCAATGTGCAATGTACTGTCATCCATCTTGTGTGTGGTTAAGTGGACGGGTCACATTTTCTGCTTTTTGTCCAATGGGGCAGTTTTTTTTTGTACTCATCATTTTACTTAATGTACAATTGGTTTCTACTACATCTGGTCTCATACATACTTGTTTCAATAAAGCAAGTACAGTATATTAAAATTGCATGACATACTTGTTTCAATAAAGTAAGTACAGTACATTAAAATTGCATGAAATTATATTTATATCTAATATACAAGGAAACATTTAACTATTTTTATGAAACAAATTTCTCACAAGAAGGCCTATAATCTGTACCATTACATATGAACACTAAAGTAGGCAAACCAGCATTACAATAGGTACTGAACCACATTACTGATTCTCAATGTAGTAGCAAAAGTATTTACTTGAAGTCAAGGCAGTAACGTCACTATTTTTCAGCAGGCAACTGAACCAACCACAGATAAAGCTAGTTACTTCTGCAATTCTTCCTACATCTATACTGCAGCTAACACCACTATTTCTACTTTACATGTAGGTCCTCACTCTAATACATCATTATGTGTGTTCTACATTTCCTTGGTTTTTGACAACTGTATGATATGTGCATTTTTTGATGATAAATTGTAGGCAGTTTTGTCCTAAGTAGTATTATATTTTATTCATGTAACTCATTTTGGAAATTACTTACCAATAGCTAATCTTGTTGGTTTTTTTGTTTCATCACCACAACCATTGTCTTGTTTCAACTTAAGAAAAAAAAAAAAGGACAAATATAAGTTACCAAAAAAATACATGTAATATTGAGAAACAAATATAGCAAACCAGAAAAAAAAAAGTTCTCTAATACTAAAGATTTGATATTATTAATCTCCAATAAATGATATAAATTAAAAATAGTTTCTACAAAATAAGATTGGTTGAGTTTAAAAGTATACATTCACTGCAAAGCTGTATTCTGGAGCAAGTTTATTCTGTTTGTCTAGTTTTATGAAGGATAATGTTTTGTTGCTGACTGTAATTTAAATAACTCACCTCTTTCTTGATTCTTTTTATATGCAAATAAACAGCATTCCCTGTTTTCTGATAGTGCCTTTCTACATGATTGTGTCCAAAGCCCAAGAATGTATTTAAACAGATAAATAAACCATTTTCAGAATCCTAAGTACAAAAACAGAAAGAATATTCATGAAAAAAGTTATTTCAGTTAATACCAATATTTTCTATTTGTTAAAATTTTGTACATAGTATTCCAGCTTTTTTCCCTCACTTGTGACCCTTCTTATTTTTCAACTATTGTATATAAGAACATAATAAAAATCAAGGTGTCAGAAGCCATTTGGTCCAACGATGTCATTCTCTTAAGGAGTAACAAATTCAAATATTAAAAAATCTTGCTTTATTTCATTTTGAAAACCAACTTAACCATAGTTCTTCATTTCAACACACCTCATCTAACAAACTTTTAAAATAATTCAAATTATATATTACCACACAAACCAAAACGTCATGAGAACCATTCCATTAAGTTTGTATTAAGCAAAAAAAGTATCTGAAAACAACTCTGGATCCAGGATTCTAAAACATAAACTTATTACCTTTCTTCAATACAACACCAGTAATTGTTCCAAGTTTCCATAACCCAAGTACATAACTTTAAACTTAAGAATAAGACTCATTTTCAGTGTTCTTGCTCATTCTATAAGACTTTTATGGTAATTTTGGATAAGAGAGGCATTCCAACAAAATCAGTAATTCCCAGCATTCATGCATCATCATAAAATTTAGAAATATTACTGTACAAGAAGCTATCCAAATTATTCACATAAATAAACAATGACAAAAGGCCTATAAAATAAATACCTGATAGACCCACATAGTCACATTTTCCTACTTAGAAAAATGCCCATTCATCATTACTTTCTACCACTCAGCCAATTTTATGTCTAGTTCTTAACTTTCTCATAGAACAATTAATCTTTTATGAGACATCACATGCTTTCTAAAAGTCCCTATCCAAAACAATAGACATCCTACCAAAAAAAAAACCACAATTTGGTTTAGCAAGTAAGCATATTTATTGAATCATTACATATATGCCAACTTTTCTTAACAACAGATTCTAATACCTGGTTAACAAAAGACATCAAATAAATAGCCTATTATTAACTGAATCTTCCTCTTTATTCTATAAACAGAGATCCTATGTGCAATTTCTGAGCCATTAAAAATTCCTAGCATGGGGGATAAAATAGCTTATTGGATAGAAGAGTGGCTAAATGGAAGAAGGTAGAGGGTTGTTATAAATTGAGTTTGGTCAAACTGGATTCATGCCATAAGTGGGGTAACTCAGGGCTGTCTTAGGACCTTTGATCTTTTTGTTTTACATCAATGACATAGATGAAGCAATGGTCAATAAATTACTTAAATTTGCTGATGATGTTAGGTCTTGAGTGTTGCTAGCTGTGAAGAGGATGCTGCTGATTTACAAAAGGATTTAGATCATTTTGTAAGTTGGGCAAATAAAGAGCAGATGGGTTTTAATTATAATAAAGGCAAAATAATGCATATGGGTTATCATAATTTGAATTATAAGTATAATGTGGATGGGAATAACCTTAAAAGGGTTATCAAAGAAAGGGATCTTGGAGTAGTGGTTGATCAGTCTCTCAGGTCATCCAAGCAGTGTGCTGTTGCTAGTGGTAGGTCAAATAGGATTTTGGGTTGTATCTACAGAAATATTGAATACAAGTCTCAAGAGGTTACAATTTCATTGTATAGGTCACTGGTTAGGCCACACTTGGAGTATTGTGTAAGTATTGCACACTTACCTTAGGAATTGAATTGCTGGAAAGGGTTCAGAGGTGGGCTACTAAAATGGTGCTTAGGATGGAGAGGTTGTCATATGACGAGAGGTTAAGATCTCCAAAACTGTTTTCTCTTGAAAATGAAGAGTTATAGGATCTGATTGAGGTGTTTAAGATTGTGAAGGGAACTGATAGTGTTTGATGCATCATCGTTTTTCATACTTAATGGCTAGAATAGTAGGACTAGGGGATACATAAATTTTGGCAGAGTAGGAGTCATTTTCAGCTAAGACAATTTTTCTAACAGTTTGCCTTCGGATGTTGTGGAGACGGTAAATTTAAGTGAGTTTAAGAGAAAGCTTTTTAACTATATGAATGATTAGGGCTGGATTTGAGGTTTTATTTATTTAATAGTTTTAATTTACTTTAAAGGATGAAACAGCCTAAATGGACCATTAGGTCCCTTGTTGTCCCTAAACATTATGTTATGTTAAAAAATAAAGTGTTCAGTACTTTACAGACTCCAATAAACATTTTATGGGTCTCAGTACACCACGTCATAGCTAAAATGTACGGTTACAGCTACTGTACTTCTAAAAAAAAAGAGTTTAAAGACAAATGTTCCACATAATAAAAGAAACTGGTCCCATGAAAATATAATTCTATTAGTAGCTTCTACTACATTTTTACTGACATAAAAATAACCTTATGCTGATAAAACGTTTTTCCATTAGCAACTTCACAGTGTGCTCTTACCTAATTTTACAAAAATACTCTATTCTACTACTTGGTATGAGATGTAATATTCCATCACAATTAAGTGTGTTAATAATTTTGTAGTTATCACATTCTTCTTATCTAACCCATTATGGTTTTTTGGTAAGAAGTGTATAATAACATTTCAAACATATGTACCTTATCTGTTGTATGTCACTAAAATTGAAGCCTTTTTCTGAAAGTCAGATTTCAACAAGCCATATGGGTTACAATACACAAAGATTCATAATGAAAGGTTATTCATATTCTGTTGTCCTCTTTAAACTAAAAATCACAGTAATGGGAGACTGGTAAAATATTACACAACTGACACGTAATTCATACTCACTTTAGCAATAATCCTCCCATCAAAAACAATAAAAATCACATATACTGTAACCCCATGAGAATAGTTCGTAACATGCATGATCTTTGCAAGTAAAAACTTTAACTGTGCTAGGCTCCACATTTTTTTCACTAATTTCTTTCTTCAAATAAAAATTCATGTAGCTTTCAAATATTTGTCAGGCACTAGAAAAGAATGTCCAAAAACTACTATAATTTAAGTAAATTTCTAACTAAGCTATAAATAGGTTACACAAATACTATTAGCTACTTGAAGCTGAACTAAAAATGATCACACATAAGCCATTGGAGGCAAGTGTCTACATCTGCCTGCCTTAAATAAATAAATAACCATAATAAGATACTACTAGACAAAAGCTCACTCTTGGTTACAAATATTCTCATCAAATAAGGGCACACAGTAAAGAGAAATTTATTAAAACTATGATAAGATGGGAAGAACTACACCAGTGGGTGTCCCAAATATATCTATATCTTGGCAATCTGAAAAGGTAGGAGGTTTACATTTTATATTCTAACTTCTCAATATGTTTGTGCCTCTACTTGGTTGTTAGTCTCAGCAGCTTGTTTTTGATGTAGGAATATTCTGAAAAGGAGAACTTGAAACTCAGATGTCCATGTGATACATAAGTGAAAATTGAGAATTTTTTAAATGTTTCCTTTCGAAATTATAATATTAAAACTTGGGTATCGAATCATGAACTATGGTTTGATACCAAGTTTTCTGAAATACATTGATAATAAAGTTGCTTAATTGAATTTTGAATGTAACTCTACAAATGGTCAGGACATGTGTTCTTTGACCCTGCAGAGCATACAGGGTTAACCCTTTTGAGACGGGTCATGGGTGAAAAGCAAAGTCATCTCATTTGTTGACTTGCGTTCAAAATTTTATTGAACTACTATTTCATGAATTGATGTCAATA
>NW_013667406.1:225122-235248 GCF_000517525.1 Limulus polyphemus
AAACCCATACAGAGATTAATTACTGAAAATAACTGATTAAATAAAAAGTTTTTTCTTAAGAAATGTTTGATAAGTATCTCAACATTATAAAGATTTCGCATGTGAAATTTCAAAATTTTCTTAAAATAAATATTACTTTGCATGATAGACAGGCAATATGAGAAAAGAAAAAAAAAGACATGAGAAAAACATTGCTTTATAAACCTTAAGTCCAGCTACAGTGAGGTTAAAGAGCAGAATTTTTCCTTGTTAAAAGTTATCAATTTGTGGAATAGTTTGCCAAATGATGCATTGTAAATTTCTTTGAGGTTTTACTTAGTAATTTTATGCATGTGAGAGGTTTATGTGTAGGTTGGGCTGGTTCCAGTCCCTTGTTGGGAAATTTGATTTGCTGCATGGCCTTCTGTCAGCTAGTCAAAAAATATAAAAAAATGCAAACCAACTTTTCATATCCACATATCTATTACACACAACTTTAACTAACAGTACAAATAAAACCATCATGCAGATCAACCTATTATGTTTATGATTAACTAAAATTGAGTATCCATAAAGCAATGAAGGTGTCCTGGTGCCAATCAAAACGACCTAAATATAGGTCTTAGCAAGTACTGATTGACATTTGAAAGTTAGAGATCCATGCTATAAAATTCTTTTTGTTTATTATCATTATTACAATATAGTGCTAATGTTAATTTCACACACTGCATAACAACATAACTCAATTACTAACCTACAGAGTGAGGAATCTATCAAATTCCTTCTGGAAATTGGTCTAGATACTCAACAGTAGTACAAGCAAATTTCTATGAAAAACTTAAACAAGTTAGAAGAGAAAACTTTTTAGGAAATCATGATAAGAGTTTTTAACCTATAAGAATCCCAGTTACATCTCTTCAATGGCCAATATTTTCTCTGACTTTCTTTTTCTCTTAACATAACCATAAAACCCCCTTTAAATACAAATTAGTGTTACAAGCTGAGTCATTCAGTGTCTTTTTTAACCTTTACTCTGACTGTTTTTGTTTTGGTACTGTATCACATGTTCCATTTTCAGTGACTTTCAAACTCTTGAAAACTAAGTTTATGACAACCCCTCTATCCCAGGCATCATTTTAGTAACCCTTCTATGAATCCTTTCCAACAATTCAATGTCTTTCCTAAGGTAAGGAGTCCAAGACTAAACACAATATTCCAAATGTGGCCTAACCAGTACAATGAAATTATAATCTCTTGTATTCAATATTTCTGTAGATACAACCTAAAATCCTACTTGCCCTACCATTAGCAATAGCACATTGCTTGGATGGCTTTAGAGACTGATTGACTCTTACACCAAGATCCCTTTCCTTCATAACACTGTTAAGATTATTCCCATCCAAATTATACTTATAATTCAAATTATGATAACCCACATGCATTATCTTGCATTCATTATAATTAAAACTCATCTGCCATTTATTTGCCTAACTTACTAAACGATCTAAATCCTTTTGTAAATCAGCAGCATCCTCTTCACAGCTAGGAACACCCAAAACCTTAATATCATCTGCAAATTTAAGTAATTTATTGACCATTCCTTCATTTATGTCATTGATGTAAATCAAAAATAGCAAAGGTTCTAAGACTGAGCCCTGAGGTACCCCACTTGTGACATTAATCCAGTTTGACTGAACTCCATTTGTAACAACCCTTTGCTTTCTTTCATTCAGCCACTCTTCTATCCAATTTACTAACTTATACCCCACACCTATAGAGACAAGATTTTACAACTCTTTTATGTGGCATCTTGTCAAATGCTTTCTGAAAATCAGGATACACCAAATCTACACCCTTACCCTCATCTACATAAGCAGTAACCTTTTCAAACAATGTCAAAATATTGGTAAGGCAAGATTTTCCCTTAGTGAAATCATGTTGACTATCTAATAAAATTCTAAACTTTGTTAAATGGCTCTGCAAATCATGTTTTATCAGATTTTTCAAAACTTTTCCCACAACTGATGTACGACTAATGGGTCTAAAATTACTGGGACAATTTTTATCACCTCCCTTGAAAAGAGGAGTTACATTAGTTAACTTCCAGTTTACTGATACCTGTCCACTATTCAAGGACTGAAAAAAATAGTAGTAAGTGGCTCACATATCCAATCTTTAACCTCCTTCAAGCCTTATCATTTTTTAAACTTCCCAATTGTTTCTTAACCAGCTCAGAATTAATGCACTCATCTTGTTTGATCTCATTGCCACTTATCAACTATTCAAGATGTGGAATACTGCTTAAATCTCCATTAGTAAAAACTAAAGGAAAAACAAAATTAAACAACCCAGCCATCTCATAATCATCAGATATTAGCCTTCCTTTATCATCCCTCAACGGTCCTACCCCCATCCTAACATTATGATATAGTTTTTAGGGTGTGTATATGGGCTAATAATGCAGGAAATGGTAGTTCAGTGGAGCTAATTGATAAGTATAGAGGGTTGATAAAGGCATTTTAAAAATAAGGCCATAACCTAATTCTGTCAGAGATGATATCCAGATTTAACTGTGGGGATGAGATTACAAGAAGGTTACTATGGCTAAATCTAAGGATTAGATAAATACTTAAGGATTATCAGATTGGTTGTATGGGTTTGTAAAATTAGTTGATAGGAAAAGAAAGCTTTATGGAGTGGGTGGTTTGCACTTAAATAGAGCAGGGGCTTGAATATTCACCTGGGTTATTAACTCAGTTGTAAAGGGTAACTTTGAACTAGGGCTAAACGGTGATGATAGACAGGATAAACTAAATGCAAAAATATACAATAAGATACAGGGAAAAGAAAAGTGTGGAAATAAAGTACAGAAATAATTTTAAAATTCTCATAATTAATATAGGAAAAGAAAAGTGTGGAAATAAAGTACAGAAATAATTTTAAGATTCTCACTAATATAATGCTAGAAGTATGGAAATAAAACAGATGACTTAAAAAGTACTTGTCGAAACAGAGGATTTTAAAATTATGGGTATAACTTAAACTTGGTTAGATGTAAAATTTTCATGGCAAACTTGTTTGAAATACAGGGTTAGATGTTGTTTAATATGGATAGAATATTTAAAATATGGGGAGGAATTTGTTTATTTGTGTATTATCAATTACATCCTGTAGAATTTAAAGATATGGAGAATAAATAGCAAGGAGGTTGACTCTATTAAGGTGTCTGTTAGTGGATATAGTGGTAGAAGAATTTCAACTGACATTTGTTACAGCCAACAAGACAAAACTGATGAAATTAATATCTCAAGTTGTAAATGTGGTTATAATTATGAGGTTTCTAGCTTTAGGCATGTAGATTGGAAGATTTTAAAGACAAACTGTAAGAGAAATAGATTTTTTTTTACTATTATGGACATTTTTTCCCCATCAACTGTCCAGATGTTATTTTAGATTTATTTTTAACTTAAAAAAAAAATTGAGAGGGTGGAGATTTAAATATTCTTCATCCTGAACATTTGATAGGCAAACACAACTGATGAACAAGGTAATCACATTAATTATCAGCTTATTAAGAAAAAACTGGTGGAAGAAAGGTTTTGAAAGTGATAAAAAGATGCTTTGCAAACTTATTTAATAAAGTTTAAAATTTTGTTGGATAGTCTACATGGTTTCACTAGGGGAAAGTCTTGCATACTAATCTTTTGACATTATTTGTTATTATTATTATTTATTATTATTATACATAAGTTTCTACTTATGTTGATTATGTTAATATTGTGGATTTGATGTATTTGGATTTTCAAAAAGCATTTGGCAAGGCATCACATACAAAGCTTGTTAAAAAAAAGTATTTTTATGGGTGTGGGGGATAAGTTGGGTCACTAAATTAAAAAAAATGGCTGGAGGAAAGAAAGCAGAGGGTGTTAATGTCACAAATTGGGTACCTCAGGGTTCAATATTGGGACCTTTTCTCTTTTTTATTTCCATAAATGACAAAAAACAAGCAATGGTCAATAAATTACTTAAATTTGCTGATGATATTAAGGTCTTGGGTGTTGCTGGGTGTGAGAAGGATGCTGTTCTTTACAAAATGACATTGATCATTTGTGGAGTTGGGCAAATAACTGAAAGATGACTTTTAATTATAATAAATTATTCAAATGTAACGTAATACATGTGGGTTATTATAACTTAAATTATAAATACAATTTTCATGGGAATAACCTTAACAATGTTATGGAAGAAAAATATCTTAGTGTTTTGGTTGACCAGACTTAAGCCATCCAAGCTAGTGGTACGGCAAATAGGACTTTGAGTTGTATTTACAGGTTACAGTTTCATTGTTTAGGTCATTAGTTAGAGCTCATTTGAAGTATTGTGTTCAATCTTGGGATTCTTAACTTAAGGAAGTGAACTGTTAAAAAATGTTCAAAGTAGAATTATGTACTTGGATGGAAAGGTTGTCACACAAGGACAGGTTCAGATCTCTGAAATTTTCTCCTGAAAAAGTAGAAGGGATCTGATTGATATGTTTAAGATTATTAAGGGTATTGAACATCTTGATGCATCATATTTTCTTGTATTTAATAGTGAGATTGGTAGGGCAATGGGATACAAGTATACATTTTGATAAGGTAGGAACCATCTTCAGCTTAGTTTTAATTTCCTATTGGGGCAGTTGGCCTTAGAAATCAACTGCTTTCAGATGTGGTAGTCCCTGGTATCGAAAAGGTTGAGAAACAGTGATTTGGATAACATCCAGATAATTTCTCGCTTAAACTTTGCATACTATTTAAAATTTCCTATCCATATCTAACACAAGGAAGAATCCCTTAAAGAGTTACATGGTATTTTCTGTCCTTTCAACTTTACTGTAGCTATTCATTCTTTCTGCTTAACTCCTCTGATTTGTAATTACTCACAACAACTGCTGCAATATGCACTGCACAAACTAAATCTTCCTTTGCTTCTACTACTTTATCAATATCCTGAACTTATTCTCTGTGACCTCAATGAGCCAGTTAGCCTTCTGTCACCTTATCTTTTTTTTTTTTTTTTTATGTGTGCATTTGAGGAACCATAGGTGTTTTTACTTCAACCAAAAAAAGCAAACAAGTGAGAATTGATGGTTGTAATAATGAAATAAAATATAACTGTATTTTGCAAATACTAATTATTAGTTAGAAAGGTCGAGTTTGATATTAATATTACTGTACAAAAGACGTACAAGATTGTGACCTAGAACATTTTCCGATTCCTTTGTATTAAATAAGCAAGTACATGTAGATCCATTTCAAGCATAATACATGGAAACCATCATATTATCTTGGCCAGATAATATTTTCCAAGGGTTTTGATGGAGTTTAAGGATTGGATATGTGATCCACTTACTACTATTTTATGTAAGTCCTTGAATAGTGGGCAGGTGCCAAAGGATTGGAAGTTGGCTAATGTCACTGCTCTTTTCACAGGAGGTAATAAACATTATTCCAGTAATTATAGGTCTATTAGTCTTAGATAAAAGTTCTGATAAAACCTGCTTTACAAAGTCATTTACCAAAGTTTAGAATTTTATTGGATAGTCAACATGGTTTCACTAAGGGAAAATCTTGCCTTACAAATCTTTTGACTTTCTTTGAAAAGGTTACTGTTTATGTACATGAGGGTAAGGGTGTAGATTTGGTGTATCTGGATTATCAGAAAGCATTTGACAAGATACCACATATAAGGCTTGTAAAAAAAGTAATATCTCTATAGGTACAGTGGATAAGTTAGCTAATAGGATAGAAGAGTGGCTGTATGGAAGAAAGCAGATGGTTGATACAAATGGAGTTCAGTTACACTGGATTCATGTCACAAGTTAGGTACCTCAAGACTCAGTCTTGGGACCTTTGCTCCTTTTGATTTATCATACATTGATGACAAAGAGGAAGGAATGGTCAATAAGTTACTTAAATTTGCTGATGGTGTTAAGGTCTTGAATGTTGCCAGCTGTGATAAGGATGCTGATGCTTTACAAAAGTATTTAGAACATTTTGTGAGTTGGATAAATAAATTGCAGATGGGTTTTAATTATATTAAATGAAAATAATGTATGTGAGTTGTCATAATTTGAATTATAAGTACAATTTGGATAGGAATAATCTTAAAAGTGGTATGAAACAAAGGGATCTTGGTGTAGTAATTGATCAGTCTCTTAGGTTATCCAAGCAATGTGCTGTTCCTAGTGGTAGGACCAATAGGATTTTAGGTTGTATATACAGAAATATTGAATACAAGTCTAAAGAGGTTATAATTTCATTTTATAGGTCACTGGTTAGGCCACAATTGGAGAATTGTGTTCAGTCTTGGGTTCCTTACTTTATGAAGGACATTGAATTGTTGGAAAGGGTTCAGAGAAAGGCTACTAAAATGGTGCCTGGGATGGAGAGGTTGTCATATGAGATGAGGTTAAGATCTCTAATTGTTTTCTCTTGAAAAATGAAGAGTTAAAGGGGATCTGACTGAGGTGTTTAAAATTGTAAAGGGAATTGATAATGTTGATGCATCATCTTACTTGCATACTTAACAGTGGCAATAGTATTAGTAGGACTAGGAAATACAAATATAAATTTTGTTTAGGTAGGAATCATCTTCAACTAAGACTTCTATTTTCTAACAGGGTGGTTGGCCTCTGCAATGGGTTGCTTTCAGATGTTGTGGAGGCAGTAAATTTAAATGAATTTAAGAGATAGCTTGATAACTATGTGAATGATAAGAGCTGGTTATAAGATTTAATCTTTTTTTTTAACTTGTTTATTTAATAGTTTTAGTTTAGAAGATGGTAAAGCTGAGATGGACAATTAGGTCCCTAAATATTATGTTAAGGTACCAAACAGGACCATTACTGCCAACAGTAACTCATAAACTAATCACAGTTAGAAATAAAACTTAAAGGGAACATAGCCAGATGTTTATAAATCTTTTCCATTCTCACTTCCCATTATATGCAGAATATAGAATGCATAAACCAAAAGCTTTTACTCTGTCACTACTTACGATAATCTTCTAAACTACAAGATCACATCTTACTCTTCTCTTATCAAGAGAAAATATATAAGAGATCTTACCCTATCCCTCTAACTTACAATAACCATTTCACCTCGTGAATCATCCTAATAGCCCTCCTCTGAACCATTTCCTCTGATTTCTTGATGCTATATACTGAACATAACGGATCAAAATGACAAAAGTTTCACATTTGGAAAATACAGGCTAGGCTCCAATTGAAGAAACTTTTATTCTTTTAACAGGATGATTGTCTTATAGAATTTTGAAGGAGTCGTCACTGGCAGTATTAGAAGCCAGCATTTTAGAGGAATTTAAGAGGGTAATCAATTATTTTTACTCAAGGCTTGGTTAACAATTATAGCCTTGAAGGATCAAATAGTCCTTTGCTGTCTAAGTACGTTACAATATCATTAATATATAATGCAACTGCAAGAGCATTGTCAGGAAAAATGGTTTAGGAATGTATGAAAAAGATGCCCATTTTGGAACAAACTTTAATTCCCCAAGCCTCCATACTTATAGTTATGTGCAAATTAACAACAAAAACAATATTATTAAAACAACAATGATATATTCAAATATGATGAATGTCCAGTAGTCCTGTTTCTCAGTGGAAAGTGAAGGACCAAGTGCCAATACCATTTTACACTGTACTAACCAGGCAAGTACCATACTGTAAAATTACATTCTGTCCAGGATAAATCTGTCACATTTTCATTTATATTTGGGCAATTAAATTTTAAATACACTCAGACTGTCCTAGCCAGTTTGAAACTATGATAGTGCTTAAAAGTTAAACTGAATAATTCAAATTACAGTATGTCAATCTTACAAAGTTATATATTATTAAGAAGGCCCAAAGTATTTCAGAAATTACTTAAATACGTATAATTGCAATGCAAGTATAAACAATCAAGATGCACCATGATCTAAAACAAATTTCCCTAAAAAAATTCCTGGCAACGCCCATGAACTGTAACTTTTAAACCCCATGTTCATTATTCAAATAAAATTTGATTTTAATCATTAGAGTACAGTACCAACAAACCTAAAAACGTATGCTAACCATTTTATTTACAGGTAATTAAATTTATATCATTTATTCAAATCTGAGGCTTTTAACGTTGTACCTTCGATTCATCCCAGAATAACTTGTAATAAGTATAAAACTTAATACATTCTGCTGTGTACACAACGATTTTACGTACGGTAGTACTGAATAGTAGTAGTACTATCTGCAGTGTATAATAGAAAAGAGTGGTAAGTAGGCTTAGTAGTACTATGCTGTGCATCTATAAATAAAAATTTAAAGAATGAAATCGAATGTCAATATATTATTTGAATAAAATAAAGTAATACTACAAACCGGTGTTTCAAATGAAAACACACATTCGTCTTTAAACACTTGTTCACCTCCAAGAGGTGTTCGGATTTTTGATAGATGCTGATTTAATATTTCCATCTTACTACAAATTACAACGGTACACGAAAGTTACTAACTCAAAAATATTCCGATTGTCATGCATCGTAATACCGAATTATACAGGGTATTCCAAAACATTCCTCGCAAGTAACTTAACCAGAAACAACGATTTAAAAAATAAATTGAAATCGGATAAATAAAAATAAATCAAATGCTCAAAATATGTTTATTTTTAATCAAATAAAAGATGAATTATATATATTATGATAAGTTGAAAACAAACTGAATTTCAATTTCAATTCGTCAAAATGTGTTAGCAAAGCCTCTTTCCTGTTACCCAGTGATTGAACGAGCTTGTTATGTATTGTACGTATGTATAGGTATGTAATTAATTACTACAGGACTATCAAGGTAAGTAATTAATACTTTCAATTACCAGCATTTGGATTAATTATTTAAGGGATAGAGCTTGTGAGCCTTACAAATGTAGAAATATAGGGTGGTTTATTTGTACTACAAAGTTATTTAACAATTGCCGGTTGTTTCAAAATATTAGAGGTGACTGTCTTCCCACAACTGGCTGCAGACAGCGAAAAGCAATAGGAGTTGAGACGCTATGTGTTCAGGAGCTCAACTCCAAACCCATAATTTCATCTTCTGTAACGGCTACCTAGCTTGACGTTTGTGTTTGGATCGTGTCAGATAGATAGGATATCCTCAACACTTTTTGAAACTATATATTAACCATGTTGTTGTTGTCTTCGCGGTAGGTATTTTGGTGTGGAACAAGGGGGTGGCCGTCCCAGATTTAGCATCGATAGACTAGAGGGAAGGCAGATAATCAATACTGTTACGTCTCCGTTAGTTAGTTAATTTTCCGTAAAAATTCTTCCCCAATAATTTTACCGATACAAGTCCTTTCTTAAATAAAACTGGCTTATTCTTTCTGAATACAACTTTGCGATACACTTAATTTCAACATTCGCTCTATAACAAACGCTATAATTCACAACGAACTTCTCACGTGCTCAACAATATTCTTACTCATTACCTCACGTTGCTTTTTTGGCCGGTCTTATATATATACAGGACTACCCCAATCTAGTAGTCTCCCGACATTTCATGAAGGTTCGAGAAGGAAGTGGCGTGATACGAGCGTCACGTGACCTGCATTGTCATAACAATACCATCGACTACCTACTCATGGGCTACTCTTTTCCTAACGAATATTGAGATTGACCTTAACATTACATGCACTTACACAGGAGGGTTTCGAGGAGGTTCAGTCTAACCTCTTGTTTTTCGGAGGTAAAAAAATTAAGCTTATAAGTTATAGCACATCTGCTTATGGTATTTAACGTTTCCTGCATACTCTACATTCTTCTGATGAAGTATTAGCATTATTTGGCCTGAAATAGTCGGATGCAATGGCTTCTGTTGACACTGTTACGACAGCGGAAGTCACGTGACACTAGTAACACGTCATGAATTTCTAGAAGGATCCTGTCCCTTCCTGAATGCTTGAGCGTTTACTAGATTTTGGTATTCTTTTATATATAAGACTGTCAAGACGTGACGGCAACAATGTAATGTGTAATTGAACTGCGGACAGAGAGAGAATATTGTTGAGTCGAACATGTAGAGACGTTCGTTGTAGAATTATAGTCGTTT
>NW_013667407.1:0-985 GCF_000517525.1 Limulus polyphemus
GGACTTTGTTGGCACTGTAACAAACCTGGGTACAAGAGAGCTCAATGCTGGCATCTTCTACACAGAGAAGATGCCACCACAGGAAAGGCTGCTACCCAGAAAGGTTGTTGGAACTGTGGAACTGCCCCTTCCTTAGTATTGTTCATACCGAACAATAGCCACTTACATTAAACCAATAGATAACTAACAATAACTTAATTAAATGTACAGAATTTACAAACACAAAATTAAAATACAACAAAGTCTCTTAATTTTACAGGATGTATATTCTTCCATACTCGTCTCTGTCTCATTGGTTTCTGCTTCACGTGGGGTTCATCTGCTCCATCAGGAAATGTTCCATTATCGGTAGCAGTCACATTAGTGTTAGTAGCTTCGTTAATGGCTTCACTGTTTTCCTTCTCAAAACCGGGTACTGTTTCTTCTTCAACAGTGGCTTTTTCAGGTGACATGTCTTCAACTGCATCATTTGTTACATTGTTCACTTCGTTCCAACTGAAATGTCCTGGACCATGATGACACCAAAGCCTGTTGGCATGCACCACCTTTGGCTTACCTCGCAGACCACATTTTATTCAGAAAGTCACGTCTGAGAGACGATCCACTATGTTATATGGGCCTTCCCATGGAGTAGACAACTTATGAGACTTCCCTTTGGTCTTCCTGGGATTATACAACCACACCTTGTCTCCTGGTACAAAGCTGACTTCAATAGATTTCTTATTATAACATAGCTTCATGGAATCAGCTGACGTTTTCAAGTTTGAACGCACTTGATGATGAATATCATCCATCCTTTCAGATGACACTTTCACGAACTCTGGCATATTTTCAGGTAACTCTTCGTAAGGTGGGCATCCTGTTATCAGGTCCACTGGCAACCAAAGTTCCCGACCAAACATCAGCTTTGCTGGAGTGTATCCAGTGGCTTCATGCTCTGCTGTTCTATAGGCCATCAACAGTGGAAGGAGTAAGACATCCCATA
>NW_013667407.1:1738-6578 GCF_000517525.1 Limulus polyphemus
GAGAATACAGTTTGTATGGCATACCAAACCTGAAGAAGAAATCACTAATAGCCAAAGCTACAGTTGTAGCTTCCTGATTTGGTTTTGCATATGCCTCAGGCCACTTGGTGCAATAATCCATCACCACACAAATGTACTTGTTTCCAGCACGAGTTTGGGACAACGGTCCAGCAGTGTCAATGGCTACTCTTCCCATTGGTGTGCCAACTTGATATAACTTCATTGGAGCACGTCCTTTATGCTTGGGTCTCCTTTTAGCACAACATGTACTGCAGGTCTTGCACCATTCTTCCACATCTTGCCTCGTACTTATCCAGTAAAATCTCTTCCATAGGTTAATCAATGTCTTCTTAACTCCGAGATGTCCTCCTGTTAAACTATCATGGGATTGACACAGCACAACTTCCCGTAACTTTCTCGGTATAACTGTTTGCCAGGTTGTCACTTTCCCATTTGCAATACTATCTTTAAGCTTCAACTGGTCCCATTGTGCCCAATAGTTCTTTGTCACAGGGCTTAAGCTAGACAACTTCTCCCAAGCAGGGCGCAAAACACTTGCTTTTAGAAAATCAATTATTGGCTTCAAATCTAGTGTTTCTCCTTTTCTGCTTTAATATCTATACTTGGTTCCACTTCACCATCATCAACTCCTTCAGTCACTTTGACTTCAGCACACAGTCCATTTGTTTAAAATACCATATCAAAACAAGTGAAACACATATACAAATGTTCGTTACACTGTTAGTTATCACAGTTGTATTCAGAACTTCAAATACTTGTCTTTTTTCCCGTCAAAGTCCACACAGGCTGGTTAAGTTACTTTAGAATACAATTTCACAAGACGAAATATTCTTCCTGCTTTGTTATTACAATACAGTCTGTAATAATGCCACTTTAAAATCACCAATATAACTGTTGGTTACCACGACTGTATCCAGAGCATTAAGTAATTGTCTCTTTTTTGTAAAAGTCCACAGAGGCTGGTTCAATTACTTCAGAACACAATTGGAAAGACAAATTATTATTTTCTACTCTATTATTACAATACAGTCTGTGATAATTTCACTTTAAAATTGCCATTATATGCTCTTTATGGCTAAACTCACAATCACGCAGTGTAGATCTAACTATCTAAATATATCTATTAATCAAACTACATTTTTGGATGTATATTTAGAGCCCAATAAATGCCTAGAATGTTTCACACACTACGAGATATTATGATGCAATAATATTTAAAAAAAACAACTAGAAAAACTTAAGAGGTTCTAATAACATGACAGAATAATATAACATCACCAATTCGTAACTGGTGAACTATATAATGTATGATTCGTGAACAGTTACATAAACAAACTTGCAATAAACTATCACTCCTAAAAATAACTAAATTTAATACTCGTGGTATATAAACTTTCTGATTCCTAACACTTGCACTAAACTTAAATTAAAACAGTTGTGTATATCTAAAAGTTGTACTGATCTAAGGATTTGACATCAGATTTCCCAAGTCTTTTATCAAATGTGACTACTTCTAACATTATTTAATATAGAAGTACGAGATGTACAGCCTCATATCTTGCAAAGTTATCTCCAAATTTGACTCGAACTTTATGGTTAAAATTGTTGTGTTCATACCTCTAATGATGATGTATTTGCTCTTCATATTCACGAGAATTCCATTCACCATTAATCTATCAAGACATTTTAAAGTGTTTAGTTCTATTATGGCCCGGTCACTAGATGCAAATGTATTTTTAACAAGTCCTGGTATGAGTATTTTGCATTTATACAGTACATTGATTGTTCGCTTTGTTGTCACTGGAAGTTCATCTCTGATATAACTACCATGTTGTGCACTAGCTTTCCTAGTTATAGACTATGAAGTTATTTGAAGCTAGTCTAGCCTCGCATCCATGTCTCCACATGAAGCCAGTTCTAAATATGTACTCTTTCTCACTGTCAACTGCCCACAAACCATAAGGCATAGAGTAGTTTCCTATTGCTGGAACTTTATATCCATTTACTGTTCACATTACTCTCTCTCCTCTCTTCATTTGTAGAGGCAATTTCCAATCTATTATTACCAAATCACGTCGAATTATTGTAGTTACAGAACCACCAACATGCTACAAAGCTTCCCATCAATAAACCCTTAGACTCGTGGACTGGTTTATTTAAATATTAAACTTCTTATCTCATTTTGGGTAGAGAAGGCATTCTCAGCTGAATACCCAATAAATCCAGCTAATTTCTATTTCCAGATAAATGATTAGCCCTTTGTTATTCATTCTATTTAATTAGGTTTGAAGGCTCATTACTGGTGTATTAATAGTTGTTTATTCCCCAGTCTTGGTTGTAATGGCCAAGTTTCTCATATGTATAACAGTTCCCTCTTTCTGGTATTCTTTGTGGGGAGTCCTTATTCCCTACAAGCTTTTGTCTGTAGTTCCCGGCAATATGTACTTTCAAGTTACACTTGAAACACCTATTTCTTGTTGTTTTCCTTCATTCTGTCTAACTAACCCTTTTAGTTCTTTTGGACTCCTTTCTCTCCACAGTTCCAACAACCTTTTTGGGTAGCAGTCTTTCCTGCCGTGGCATCTTCCCTGTGTTGAAGTTGCTGGCATTGAGTTCTCTTGTGCCCAGGTTTGTTACAGTGCCAGCAAAGTCCCTCAAACTTCCTCGAAAGCTGCCCTTTTCTGGCATTCACTCCCGATGACTGTACCAACCTTGGTACCTCTGTGCTGGACTTAACGTAGGATTCTAATTCAAGAGCTCTAGCCATTGTATCCTGCATTGTACAGGAGCGTGCTTGCTTTACTTGTATCTTCAGTTGTGGACTGTCCAAGGCATCTACAAACTGATCCCTCAGCAAAAGCTTAAGGACATCGAGTGGTGCAGTTGGGTAGGCCTTGTGTGCCATACTTTTTTAAATTCTGTGCAAGCTCTTGCAGGCTCTCCCCTTTAGCATGGACTTTTGTCTTAAACCTAACCCTGTGGACTTCGGACTGATTTTGAGTTACATATCTGATTTCTAGAGCAGCTACTAGTGCTCTATAGTTGTGCCTGTCATCTGCTGACAACTATCCAAGTATTTCCAGTGGTTGTCCCTTTAAGATCGTTGCCAGGTACACTGCTTTCTGCTCCTCTGTCCATCCATTCATATCTGCCAGTAGCTCAAATTGTGCTCTATATGCTTCCCATGGTGTCTTCCCTTCGAATTCATGTGGCTTCCTTCGTACTAGATCACCCCTATTGCTGACACTCAAGTCTGGAATATGACTTCTGGCAGGACTAAACATGTCTGCATTAGGGTTTAGCTGCAAGGTCTGGTAGGGGGCTTCCTGTTGTCTGGGAGTGATTAGGTCCATGGCTAATATATCCTCCCTGTGTAAAAGACAGTAAATCGTCCTTTAATGTATCTAATTCACTTTGAAATTTACTAATCTTTTCCAATTGTAGTTCATGCTGATGTTGTACTCACTCTCCTTGTTCTTCTTGTCACTGTTGCTGACTTTCCTGCAGCTGTTGTAGACTTTCTTCTTGTTTCCTTTCTTGTTCCAGTAGCCACTGCTGTAGTCTCTCTTCTTGTTTATTTTCTTTCTCCTGCAACCACTGCTGTAATATCTCTTCTTGTTTATTTTCTTTCTCCTCCAACCACTGCTGTAGTCTCTCTTCTTGTTTCATTTATTTTTCCTCTAACAACTGCTGTAATATCTCTTGTTTATTTTGCTGTTCGAGTTGCCAATGTTGCAGGTTTTCTTGCCACTGCAGTTGTCTCTCTTCTTGTTTATTTTCTCGTTCTTCTTGTTTCTTTTGCTGTTCTTGTATTGTTGCCATCAAATCTGCTAAGTCGTAGTTTAATTTGCCCATTTTGGTTTCCATCTTCTTTTTTTTTTCTTCTTTTTCTTCTCTGTTTCACTCTCTGACACCAATTTGTTAAGTATCTATTTGTTTGTTAATTTCCGGCATAAATTCTTTCAGAGGAACTTCAGCGATACAAGTTCTTTCTTGATTAACCCAGTTTATTCTTCCTCAATACAAACTTTGTAATACACAGAATATCCACATTCAATACGTTTTCTCGTCGCTTTACTTAACAACCTTTATAACACACGCTATAAATCACAGTTATTCACACACTTTACTTAAAGTGCCTACTGTTCGCTTGACTCAATTACCTATCTCTCTGATGCGGTTGGTTTTTCTCGCCAGTCTTATATATATATATATATAAAGCACCTCGATCAGACTAGAGTTGCCGGGAAAATTCATGATTCTTCGAGAATCTCCAGCGCACATGCTCCCAGCGTCACGTGACTTCCGTGTGCATTGCTGTGATTTATAGCGTGTGTTATAAAGGTTGTTAAGTTTAAAGTGTCTGTGGAAATTCTGTGTATTACAAAAAAAGTTGTATCATAAAGAATAAACTAGTTTTAATCAAGAAAGGACTTGTGTCGCTGAAGTTTCTCGGAAAGAATTTCTCCGGGAAATTGGCAAACCAGTAGATACGTAACAATATTAATTTAACAGAAACACCACAACATGAACAATATTTTTCTGTAGTAGTACTTTTTTTTACATCTTTTAAATGGGGGATCTTTGTTACATACACAAAATACAAAATCTTAGCGTTTTGCACATTTCTTTATTTTATTATTTCTGTTTTGTGAGAGATCTAGTGACTTAATTTTGTTTGTAGATAATCCCAAAACTACAAAATGGGCCATCTTTACCCTGCCCACGCTGGTATCTAAACAAGATATTTAGCGTTATAAGCCCTGTTGCGACAGCGAGTCACATGACTACAGTGACGCAACGTTTCTAGAATTATCAT
>NW_013667407.1:6588-11455 GCF_000517525.1 Limulus polyphemus
CATGTGGACTTCGGACCGATTTAGAGTTCCATACCTGATTTCCAGAGCAGCTTCCAGTGCTCTATAGTTGTGCCTTTCGTCTGCTGACAACTATCCAAGTATTTCCAGTGGTTGTCCCTTCAAGCTCGTTGCCAGGTACACTGCTTTCTGCTCCTCTGTCCATCCATTCATATCTGCCAGTAGCTCAAATTGTGCTCTATATGCTTCCCATGGTGCCTTCCCATCGAATTCCTGTGGCTTTCTTCGTACTGTATCACCCCTATTGCTGACACTCATGTCTGGAATGTGACTTCTAACAGGACTGAAGGTGTCTGCATTAGGGTTTAGCTGGAGGGTCTGGAAGGAGCTTCCTGTTGTCAGGGACTGATTAGGTCCATGGCTAATATATCCTCCCTGTGTAAAATACAGTAAATCGTCCTTTAATGTATTTAATTCACTTTGAAATTTACTAATCTTTTCCATTTGTGTATGCTGGCTTTCTCTCAACTGTTCGAGACTTTCTTCTTGTATATTTTCTTTCTCCTCCAACCACTACTGTAGTCTCTCTTCTTGTTCATTTTCTTTCTCCTGCAACCACTGCTGTAGTCTCTCTTCTTGTTTATTTTCTTTCTCCTCCAACCATTGCTGTAGTCTCTCTTCTTGTTTCTTTTCTCGTTCTTCTTGTTTCTTTTCTTTTTCCTCCAACAACTGCTGTAATCTCTCTTGTTTATTTTGCTGTTCGAGCTGCCATTGTTGTAAGTTTTCTTGTCTCTCTTCTTGTTTCTTTTCTCGTTGTTCTTCTTTCCTTTGCTGTTCTTGTACTGCTTCCATCAAATCTACTAAGCTGTAGTTTGATTTACCACTTCTCGTTTCCATCTTCTTTTTATTTTATTTTTCCGTCCCACTCTCTGACACCAACTTGTTACCTATCTACTTGTTTATTAATTTCTGGTAGAAATTCTTTCTGAGAAACTTCACCGATACAATTCCTTTCTTTGTTAAATCAGTTTATTCTTCCTCGATACAAACTTTTAGTACACAGTAATTTCACAATCAATACGTTTCTCGTCACTTTAAACTTAACTACTTTTATAATAAACGCTATAATCACAGCGATTTACAATCTCAAAAACACACACTAGCTCGAACAGAATAGTAAAATACTCCGAACTTTCTTCATTCAATCTCGCAGGCTTTCACTGCCAGGCTTATATACTAAAAAAGAGGGCGTCCTGAATGCACTTGGGCCTCAACGATCATTCATGATCATTCTAGAAATTTCAGGTACACTGCCAGCGCCAAACGCGCCAGTAGCGTCACGTAACTTCCGCTGTCGTAACAATATTAGTTGTCGTGGTTTCGATGTAAAATGAAAGCTTTAATTTTACAATGTATTATTTGAAATTTAAAAATTCCTTTATTTCATTTGTTTGTTTTGAATTTCGCGCAAAACTACACAAGGGCTATCTGCGCTAGCCGTCCCTAATTTAGCAATGTAAGACTGGAGGGAAGGCAGCTAGTCATCACCACCAAGTGCCAACTCTTGGGCTACTCTTTTACCAACGAATAGTTGGATTGCCCGTATCTTTATAATGCCCCCACGGCTGAAAGGGCGAACATGTTTGGTGAGACGGGGATTCGATCCCGCGACCGTTTATTTTATTTACTTATTTCTCTATATATTACCTATAATTGGGTTTTCCTTATGTTTATTATATCGAAATAATCGATTTATATTTTATATTCATCATAATTCTATATAATAATGGTTGGAGACGACTTGAATGGGTAATGAAGAAAACCTTTAATATAAGTTTAACACAACAGCAAATGTACAACGTTTCGACAAGGTTTTGTCATTATCAGGTCATACATTTACTGTTGTGTTAAACTTATGTTAAAGTTTTTCTTCATTACCCATTCAAGCCGTCTCCAACCATTATTAGTCTCAAAGTGGGTTCCTCGTAATCGAATTCATAATTCTATATGTTTAATAACTTTGATACCAGGTGTCAGTTATTGTTACGACTGTTGCCTAGATACAAGCTTTAAAGCGGTGTTCCAAAGTTTAACAAATGTTTTGATCGGGACGTTGTTGCTCGAAGAAGGCTATGGTAAGGGGGCCGAAAGCTCGCAATAAAAGTATTTTAACGTAGGGAAAAGTTCATTTATAGTTCTTCTACATATTAATTTACCTACGTTATGAGTCTTAAACAACAATTATGTATGTTAATTTTAATTTTTATAGCCTTGTGATTATCATTGTAAATTAATGTAAGTTGTAACTTAAGACAAGTTATGCTCCTTTAGTGCTTTATTGGCTTTAGTTTAGGCTTTAGATCTGTAGATTGTAGTAGAACAGTAAAAGGCTGGTATAGACCTAAGCATGTCATAACTACCAGAGGTTTAACTTCATGTTTAATTAAAAGGTTTATTCATGCTCATATTTGAGTTTGAGGTTAGGTAGCACAGAATGGTTAATGGACGGAGAAGAATAGAAATAGAATGAGTAAAAACGGTTATCCGCAGTTACTTCCACGGTTTCTCTATAACTATAAAAGTATAAGTATAATTCACCTTTGTTAAATTTTGTAGGTCTAAGCCTTATACAGCCAGTACAGGTGTAGTAGACGTGCAGCGTATGTCTGAAACTTATGAAATCTAAAACTTTTCATATTTTCCGAACAAGAGTTGTGCTACTAATAAAACGTTGTTGACTGAGCCGATGAGTTGTTTGGTTCTATTACTATTAGTATTACTGTACAATTATGAGTTTCAACTTTCAGTATTTTGTGTTTTTCGTAAAGAATGCATTGTTTAAACCTTAAATTATGATGTTAGGCCTAATGTAGGCTTAGACAACTCATCCGGCCCATTTGACTTTAAACTAAGCTTAAAAGCTAAAGAACTGCATTGTGGTTTGGTTTGAATTTTGCAAGGGCTATCAGTGCCAACCATCCCTAATTTAGCAGTGATAGACTAGAGGGAAAGAAGCTAGTTAACATCATCAACTGCCAACTCTTGGGCTACTCTTACTAAGGAATAATGGGTTTGACCATCACATTATAGTTCTCGAGAACTATGGTTGAAAGGGTGAGCATGTTTGGTGTGATGGAGATTCAAACCCATGACCCTGAGATTGCAAGTCAAACTCCTTAACCACCAGTCCTTAACTGCATTGTGAAATATTTATTATTATTATTATAAGTAGATATTTTGCAAAATAGGTTTACTTCTTCTAACATTGGTGAATATGGAAGCTTCAGATTATTATTAGCCCATTCTATTGAACAATAATTACAATTTACAGCAAAAATTGTACTTATATTGGTTTGTATAACTATTAGTAATTCTTTTTAAAACTTGCAAGCATATTTATTGTATTTCATTATTACTACAATTATAAGTCCTTTTGGCTTAGCTTGTATTACAGTTTTCTTCAACAAATGAGTGTATGTAAAACAATTAAATAGTACTCTAAAAGCTGTATACAGTATGCACATATGTGTATGGATGTATTCAATATATACTAAGTGATAAATTATAGATAAGTTTTGTTTGTTGTAAAGCACAAAGCACCATAATAAGCTATCTATGCTATGCCCAGCTTGAGTATCAAAACATGTTTTTTAGAGGTGTGAGCTAGCAGATTTACCACTGAACCACTAGGGAGGTTATATATAAGTAATGTGTAAATCAATCTTAACAAGGCTCTGTCTTGCATTTTTTGCCTACAATTTACTATTATTCAAAAATAAGACTTTCATATTTTTCTATGTCAATTTATCATTTTCATCATCTAAATCCTGTGATGCTATCATTCTTGGTGTACCAATAACATGTTATTTCAAACCTAATTTTCTCATATAACTTGAGGTTAAAAAATTACATTGTATTACAGTGATGTGGTTGACATTTTCTTACATATTTTACCAATAAAAACTAATGATCTTAAAGGTCAAAAATAAAACTTTTTTTTTTTAACATGTAATATGATAACAGTACCAAAACATATATATACATATCTTGCACCATAGATTTTTATTAATTAAAAAATCAGTGATTAATTTTGATGACACATGGATCTAAAATTTTGAACTTCGTGCTTGGCAGTAGTCAGTGAAGGTTGGCTTGTGATGTCGATCATGCTCAACGGTTTTTGCTACACCCCTGTTATTCTTAAATGGTTTGCTACTTCTGCTTGCAAATGTCTTATTTTTGTGGAGTACAGTGTAAAAACTGTGAAGGAACAAGGTTTTTCAAAGACAAGAAACTGAGAAAGCTGTGGATGGAAAGTGTGGGACACAAGGAGTTGGAGTCCAGTGAAACAGCTTTTCCATGTTTAGTCTATTTTCAGTGCACAAATTATGAGGTAGATCCTGAATTCTTAAAGATTTTAAGCCTCACACATAATAGGACATTAAAGAAAAATCTTGTACCATCTTTCTTCAGTTATACAGGGAAAAGAAGTGTTGTTGACAAGCAAGAAAGGATGCAGGTAAATAACTTGGCAACATTTGGATGTGTTGTATGAATAGGCCTATATTTTATAATAAATCTGAGATACATTTAGCATATAGTCTTGTAGAGTTCCTGTCCATGTGGTACATGATCCCAGTAACGTAATAGATAAATCTGATGATATATTTTCTTTTTTTTACTCATTAACTCACACTTACTTACAATTATTGTTTTTTAAGTTTCTGATCGAAATACTATTCCAGTATGTTACTGGTGTTCATGTTTATAGTTAACACCGTTGAATGCTGTGTACTGTATTTTTCGCTGTATAAGACACACTTTTTTTACCCCAAAATTTGATGTCAAAATCTGCTTGCATTCTATACACCAAAGGTATGAATAATATATATGTATATATATACGATAC
>NW_013667407.1:12024-23410 GCF_000517525.1 Limulus polyphemus
CCAAACTTTGTCTTCAAAATAAGGGTGCGTCTTATATTCCAAAAATATGGTATTTAGTGTTCATAGGCTATTCATTTGCAAGTATATTATGAATTATTCAAGTAATAGGTGTGAAATTTGTTGTAATATGCACACAACTGCATTACAATACATTTATAATCATTATTTTGTAGATCTTAGATAATATTACTGGGCAAGGTGAGCCATTACATTCTGATGACAGAGAAAGTGAAGGTGAAATTACAGGAGATTATAGCTTCCACATTAAATCTATTTAAGATGGAATAGCATTTTTTGACAGTTGAGATCCCAACTGTTGTGCCATTGAATATTCTATACACAATGTTGCACTACTGTGCAGTTATTTCATACATCATGGTCTGACAAAATGTATTATTTATTATCAGATATACTCTTACATTGTAAACATCAACAAATATTAAGATATTAATAAATGTCAAGCCATTCATAGTATTTTATATTAGATATACATCTTTTATATGAGAAATCAATGGCATATAAGTATTTCATAATACCATAACGATATTTTAGTAATTATTACCAATAGTTTAACCAAGTGCTATATATATTACTTATTAAACCAACATACAACTCAATTTTATAATTTCTCTCTTCATTCTATTAGTTTTGTTTTTAACAGAGTACAGAGCAATGGATCTAGTCACAAAAGTCTCTTTCTAAGGTCAAGGACTTACTCCAGGGGTATACGGTCTCTATGGACTATTCACCTCAGATAGAGATAGTGAAGGCATCTGAATAGTGTGACCTCCTCAAAACTCAGAAAATTGGTTACTGTTTTGATTAGGGACCTCAAAACTGCATACTAGTTTTTAATTTACACTTCAACTAGATGATTCAGTTATAAAACAAAATATAATGTTCATATTACATATATATTTAGATTATAGCCATTATTTGAGTGGATTAGTTTTAGGGTAAAATATAATTGTGACATATAAATATACCATATATTTTATTATTCTGTAATATTATAGTACTTATTCTGAATTTATTCTTTATTCAGTACATGTGCACGTTTCACATAAATGTGGTTGAGAAAGCGAGTAAATTGGTTTTATTTCAAGTTACCTTTGTTGTTCTCGAAGATAGCTAGTACCTGTTACCAACAAGGAGAACATTGCTTATTACAACACATTGTGTAAGAATTTTAACAGCGGTGTCCTTCAGTGGTTATTCAGGTTACAGCCCCATCAATGTTGTAACGAGAATTACCAGTCATGGGTAGAGCATGTCGCTCTTAGTAAATGCAAGGTTTATTGACAACTGAGAAACCTTGCATTTGTTTAGTCTGAAACTTCTTATTTAGTCAAATAGTTAGTCTGGAATTTTGTTTTGATATAAACAGACTGGTAGATAATCTTGAGCTGAAGAATTGAAGAGAATATCTAGTAAAAGTGGCTATCTGATGTAAGTAAACTGCAAGTACACACACTGTGTTTGTGTTCAGTGTTTCACTTTTTTCCTTTATTGTTACTACAGTTAGCATTGACTCAGTACTAAGAGTTTTCATACTACTCTGTAATTAATATCCTGAGCAAATCTCCTATTTATGTTTAGTGTATTACTTTTTTTTCCAGTATTGTTATTTCATTTAGCATCAACTTAGTAGCAAGAGTTATAGTACTACTCTGTAAACGATATATTGAGTGAATCTCCTGTTTTCTAACAGACCTGTCCAATATAGCTCTGATGTTAATGACACAACCTATTTCAAAGTAGGAACTTTCTTCATGATCTTCATACACATTTCTGGCATGAATTGTTTTGGTTTGATAACCCTGGACACTAGAAATTTTCTTATCATTCAGTGGAGGTTTATATTCCTTGTCTGATGGTGTCATGGTGTTTTGCTCACAGTATTTGAATGAATATTTGCATGTGGAGTAGCATTTATAATAAAGGCTGGGAAACAAGTTTAGCAAAAGTGGCATCACATGGCTATCTACTTAGTGGTGAATGGAGGCAAAAAGATCTCAGAGATTTTTGTGTTAGATGAGAACTTACACATGTTTATTCACTGGCTGTGTGTATACATCATAATTTTTATTGCCTTAATATATAACATAATAAAAAACAAAACACATCTCTGTAATATTCCATGTATACAATTTGCAAAATTAAAAAAGTTTTACCTATGACCTGCTTGTATCAGTAGACTTGTAGATAGTATATTAATTATCGTTAATGAATGTACAAAATATTATTATTTTTTTAAGTGTTGTTATAAAAGTTTAGTTTAGGTGTATGACTGCCAGTAAAAGTGAAATGTCACAAGAAAATTATGTTATTGGAGAACATGTAATACTGTTGTTTTGCATTGAGCATTAGAGTTTGTTGTGTTTAACTTTCATTTAAATATGAAAATACAGTTTTTAATTCTTATAACACATATTAATGTTAATTAATGGAAAATGGCCTCCAGCTCTAGTTAGCATATTGTTGCGTCAGCGAGGTCACGTGACTAGTGTCACGCCACCTGCTTTCTAGAACTATCCCGTTCCTTCGGGAGTGCTCTAGCATTTACTAGATATATGTTTGTCTGGTATATATATAAGACGCTCACAACGTGACAGGATAATGTGTGTGTAGGTAATGTGTAATTGAACTGCAGTCAGAAAGTATTGTTGAAGTTAACGTCGTTACTATAGTTTGTTATAGCGCGACTGTTGAAGTTGAGTGTATCGTAAAGTTGTATTCGGAAAGAATAAACCAGTTTTATTAAGAAAGGACTTGTGTCGCTAAAGTTTCATGGGAACGAAGTTACGGAAAATCAATTAACAAACGGCAATGTAACAATATGTTGTTCTCAGTTATGTATTTTTGAACCTCACATTTTATATACTGTGAAATATTGCACATTTTCGTTTTCTTTTTGCAAGAGAAATCTTTTTGCCAATATATACTATACTAAGATATTATAACTAATTTGGCTATATTTGTAGGATTAATTGTTTTATAAATTAGTAAGGCATTAACATTTATGTTTAATGTGTTTTATTTGCAATTATGATGACATTTTTATGAGTGATATTGATAAATATACAGTGAAGTATACTTTGATTAGTTTAATATGTTAAATTTTCTTGTACAAAATGGTCAAGATTTTAGTGAGTCAGTCAGTTAAAAAAATAAAGTATTTAAAATATGTTTCTGGATTTATATTTTAACAAAATCGGCAAATTATAAAATGGACTCAAGATTATCCATAACATGTTATATAATTGTGCTGAAACTTTGATTCAAAACTAGAGGTGACAACTGGAAACTAAAGCAATGAATGAAGACAAACCTCTTATTTATCTGGATGTTGATTTAGAAGAGAAAAGGTTTTCAGTGGGTAAGTTATTAATTAAAGATTGAAGGGTGAGATGAATGTTTGTACAATGTAGTAGTGAAGGCTATTCTGATCTTTTTTTGTGTGTCAACAGTATCAATTGATTTTATATTGCAGTTTTTGGGCACAATTAATGTTGATAATACATCAAGAAGAAAAAGAAATGCTTTTTTTTTCATGTAATGTATAAACATAACCAATAGCAAGGTTATTATAGGTGAAACATATTCAAAGAAACTAAAAGAGGTTAAAAAAAGCTAGTTGCATACCTGAATGAAGGGGAAGTTAAGATTTAGTGATATTTTACTTATGTTACAATATACTCTTGAAAATTAGAAACAAAATATCAGAAAAAATAAGCATTTTAATATACACATGGTGGGGCTAAAAATACTGTATTGTTGTTACTTCAGAAAATATTATTAAAACAATGGAAACTAGTTTAATAATTGTTTGATAAAGCTAGAAATTCAATACATTCTGAATGAAATAACTGTATGGGCAGGCTTTCTTAAGTGTCCAATTTGATGTGTTCTGGGGCACATTTTTCTGAATACATAAACATATAATAATTTCTAAATGATAGACATTGGACAGAGCTTTCCAAATATATAAATAAACAATTGTGGGGTGTTGAAAGTAACATGTTACCAGCAGAAAAATTTAATTTCAAAGCATTAATACAAACACAAAAATTGTAAGTATGACTCAAACCTTTATTGTGATTAATTAGTAAGCATTTATGTTTTGAAAATTTGTTATTAGCTGATTGTCCCATTACTTTTTTCACAGATAAAAATATCCAAAATAATATGTTGCTGTAATCATGTGTTCTACTTTATGGATGTTTATTTGCAAGACAATAATTACACATTTTTGAGTAAATAAAAAGATTACAGTCTAAAATTAATCTGGGAAGTATAGAATTTGATTTGATCATATCCCAAACACAGGGTATCAAGAGATATTTTTGGTATATCCATTTGGAGCTTATAATAAAATGAGTTTTTTTTTAGCACGTGATTTTCTTTATGCACATATCTAGTGTAGATACTCAAATTATGTCATTTTATTATATCTTTATACACAACAGCTAAGACATTTTTTGTTATCAATAACTGAAAGGGTAAGAGTAAATTACATTCTTCAATAAAAATTACTGAACGTGAAATTGCATTAACTTCTTTACGTGTTCTCTTTACTTCAGAGGGGAATATATAGAGTGCATAATGCTTTTCCTCTGCTCACTCTAGCTGATCGCCACACTCACAAGTGTGAAGCTAAACTCAATGTGGTGAATCTAAATTACCTTTAATTTGCCACAAAAGTGAATTGAAATTCATTATTACTTTTTAAAATAATCTTGAGAACTGTTGGATATACAAGATTGTTTAGTGTAGGTATTATTAGTTAATTTATTTTGTTAATTATTACATAATGATTGTTTAGTTTTTCATAACAAGAGAGTTAAAAGTCATTATTTTAATAGCGATAGTTAGTTTGGTTACGTAACTCAGTAAGAGTTGTACGTTGTGTTTGCAATTCATTGTCGTCGAGACTTAACTAATATTGTTGACATCACATTACTCGATTCTTTGTTATCTTTCTGAGGTCTCAGTGAATAAGGTATTTATATAAGTGGTGTGTGAGCACAAGTTAATAATAAGCAGAGAGAACTAAAGAAGCAAAGTTTAGTAAATTAAAGTTCAATTAGAAAATGTGAAGTTAGCTTGCATGAATAGCTGTAATGGGCGATATTTTAAAGTGAGTTTCACAGTTTAATAGAGATAAGGAGAATAATTTGTCTTGTCAAAGGGTGTTCTAAAATAATTGAATCCACCTGTGTGGACTTTAATGAAAAGAAGACAATTATTTGAAGTTCAGGATATGACTGTGATCAGACAAGGGGTAGCATAAGTGAATTATGCACTGATACTATTGTGATAAGAGAAGAGACAAATAGTTTGTCTTGCCAATTGGATTCTAAAGTAATTGAACCAGCCTGAGTGGACTTTTGACAAGAAGAGAGAGAAATATTTAGCGTTTAAGATACAACTATGATATCCATAGCATAAAGAACTTTTGTTCATATATTTAACTTATTTTGAATATATTGTTTTAAAACAAGTTGAGTGTGTGGTATCCATTTATTGTCGAATATATCACCAACAAGTAACAGACACCTACTTTAAAAGAATCCTTAGCCCGTTTATTACATAAATCTCTGACAACAACAAAGAAGCCACCACTGAATATCACATCAAAGAACATGGTACAATCAATGAGATACATTATTGAATGAAAATTTTAGACTTATGACAATTTTGTTGACAGAAAATTTAAGAAATCTGTTTTGATTCAATCCAGATGCCCTTCCATTAACAGGTACAATGCCTGGCCCCTATAATACTTTTTTTAAATGTTTTATTTTATTTATTTATATTTTTTAATTTTTACCATTATGATCAGAGATTCTAACCCATTTCACAATACTTTTAGCACACTTCATGTGTAATATTCCCTTATAATGTTGTAGTTCTATTTTCTTTTCAGTTGCTCTAATTTAAAATCAGTTTGGTACCTGTGACATTAATTGACCCTTGAAAAAAGTGTTAGCCGAAACGTCTTCATTGAACTAAGGTTGTCTATTTTTTACACAAGAACTTTTTCTTGAGACACCAAAGGGATAATTTTATCCAATCAGAGATAGCTTATACTGCATTGCTGATGTAAATTAGGCATCTCACACATGCCTAAGTTATCTATTTTTTACACAGGAACTTTTTCTTGAGAAACCAAAGGGGTAATTTTATCCAATCAGAGATAGCTTTACTTAGGTCAAATCTGAGTTCTGTAAAGATGGCGTCCCAGATTCCAAGAAAACGAAAGTGAAAAGAAATCAAACCAATATCGTCTTTTTTCCTGCCATTCCCCCCAAAAAAACAGTAATCATAACGTTTCAGGTACTCAGAAAAAGAAGTTTGATCATGACTACTCGAGAACTTGTAAGGTTCAATGGTTCTTGATTACATCAAGACTTTGTCAGAGCTTTTGTTTCTTACAAACCAGTGCATGTTTAGTACAATTTTACAATGTTGCAGTAAAACATTATTCACTATCTTAGTCATATAAATTTTTATGTAAAACAGTATTGATGATTATTGCCAGTGCAATGCTACATACTAGTAGTCATTTAGTTTATGTCTAGTCTTGTTCTTGTATTAATTTACAATGTAAAGTTCCTGAAGATAAAACTTCTTGTCTTATATATATATATATTATGTAGTATAAATGTTGATGGTGTGGTTTCTTTGATAACAGATGCCTCAAAGTTATTTTTACATTCACAGCTTCATTATACTACTATAGTACCTCAAGTATAATACATTTTTCATTCAAAAGCTTCAATATACCCACTAACATATGTTTAAAACTTTAAGCATTGTGGCTAATGACATATGTGTGTGGCTAATGCAGATTTCATTGCATTAGCCACAGTGGCTAAAGGATTTATGTGGCAAGAGTGAGCAGAGCTTTTCTCACCATATTTACTTTCCACTCATTTTCTGCAAGAAAAGTCCTTGAAAATGGGATTGCGTAACGGGTGTGTATGTCTTTAACTGTATAACTAACATTCAAATGGTGTGAATGCTGGTAGTTTTAGGTTTAAATGACTGATAAATTACAAAGCTAAATCTGTGAATGATAATTAGGGGTCTATTTATAAAAAACGATTATTGGGCATATGGTGAGATGCATGTAAAGGAGATCACCATTATAATTCAACTCCTTATATGTGTTTTGCACTTCTTAGTATAATGACAAATTATAATAAAAACTTACGTTTATAATTTGTGGAATTAGTCTAATACAAAATAACTATTCTTATTAGTCTGCTATAGCTGGATTTACTGTAGAAATGTAAAGGAGATCACATTAATTTCTACACCTGTCTTTGCTAATGTATAGAGGTGATATTCATTTTGGTGATGGGTTTCAGAAATGTATTGTTAGAATGGATGGTAAACAAAATCGGCAGCTAAAATATTACAGAAAAAAGGCAGCAGAAGGGAAAACCTTCTTACAATTTGTTTGCTTTTTGCCATTTTATTCTAGGTACAATATAATCTGGTAAAAGAGAACACATGAAAAATAATAGTCATCTTCATCAAGGTGGAAAAATATGACAGAATGTAGCCTGAGTGCTAGATTTTTGGCACAAGGTTTTTCAGTAGTTATATTTTCAAGAATTATATAAATCATATTTATAGGAGAAGATTATTTTTCAACATCTTTCACTTCAAAAATGGAAAACTTAAGAGAGCCTGGCTCGTATATTCACTTTTGCTTCACTCTGTATACTGATATAACAGCTTTAGAAATTTTTATGACTGTTTTTAAAATAAATGGTTACATATTTTTGGAGGTTTAATAAAATTGAATTTTGCATAATAGAGCAATAAAAATGGTATTTTGCAGATTAAATAAAATCAGTTTGGGCCACTAAAGCAAACAAAATAAATGGATATTTCATATTATATTACATAATGTAATTGTTGTCTTTAAAATATTAGTGAAAAAAATGGAGATTAAAAGTGTTTATACTGTTGGGAGTTTGAAGATAGACCAATGATATTCTTGCAAAAACAATATATAAAAGAGATAAACACAGAAAACAAATCACTACTAATGTTTTTTTTTGTTTGTTTGTAGTTAAGCACAAAGATACATGAAGGGCTATCTGTGCTTTGCCCACCATGGGTATCAAAACTTGGTGTCTAGCATTTTAAGTCTGCAGACATACAGTTGTGCCACTGGGGGACTACTACTAATTGTTAGAAAGTCCTTTCAGTACTTAAAAACATGTTTTAAGTGTTGGATGGAATGGAAATCAGCAGTTTTTGTTGGGTTTTTGGATGATGAAACACGTTTTAGATTATACAGAATTTGTTATACTAGCAGAAATGCCACCCAATGGTTGGTTGGCTGTTTGTGCTAGTGATTAATAATCATAGTATTCATATTCATTTAAAAAATATGTATAAAAAGTGAAATGATTCAATGTACAGAGCTAAAAGTTTTCATAAATTTGACTGATATAAACTGTAATGTTTTTATATATTAAAACTGTTAATGTTTATTGAAAAAATAATAGTAATTAGTTGTTTTAAGAACTACAGTTTCTCAGTAATACATTTAAAAATGACATCAATAAAGATATAATCAAATCCTCATGTACAGTTCTAGTGAAAGTCATGTTCTTGTTGTCAGGAGAGTACTTTTATTTAAAATTCTGTTATATTATAAAGAAATGGTTGTTGTACGTGCCATAGTTATTTTTCTATATGTCTAAATCTTGAATACCCAAAGTGTGAAATTTTTTGTGCATTTTTGTTTGTGGTGCTATTCAGTAGATGGCACAAGAGTTTTGGTTACATACATATAGATACTGACATAAACTACTACTACTACATTATAGTATGATAACTGTATATTTTATTTATTCAGAATTTGTGATTCACAGTCAGACATTACAGTTGGAAACCAAGTCAGTGGGTGAAGAAAAACTTTATGATCATCAAGATGTTGATGTACCAGAAGAAAGGTTTTCTGCAGGTAAGATTGGTTAAAGACTGAAATTTTGAATTTTTTGTAATACAGTGTAGCAGCAAATATTATTCTGATTGTACACTTGCTAGTATCATTCAATTTTATACCACAATTTTTATGCTAAGCTAGTATTAGAAAAACATCAATATGGAAATGATTTTTTTTTCTATAAATAACTAAAATGTAAAAAACAGAAACAGTGTTCAGTTCAAAATGGATGAAAAACAGCTGAAAAAGAAAAAAGAAATGTCTTATTATAAGGAAAGTATAAAAATTATGAGTGAAAGAAAGGAAGAATATCTATAATAATAAAAGGTCATGGTCTCTCTGTGTGTGTGGTTGCCATAACTCCAAGAGGTAAAAACCTTGAAACTTAAAATTTTGCACCCATACTATGCAGACCCTGAGGGTGTGCACCTGGGTATTATTACTTATCCACGTGCATGCTCACATGTGCTTGTGCATCTTTTTAATGAGGCAAGAAAAGAAGTTTGACTGCCATAGCTTTAAGAGGAAAGAACCTAGAAACCTATAATTTTGCACCCATACTAAGTGGACCCTGAGGTTGTGCACCTGGGTAGTACTTATCCATGTGCATGGGCTTACACTTCTTTTTATACAAAAAACACATAGAAAAGAAATATTTCTTCCATGGAATGTTAAAGAGTGTTTTAACTATTATGGGATGCTATAGTGTTTTTCTTTAACTATTATGGGATGTTATAGAGTGATTTTTAAACTATTGTGGGATGTTATAAGGTAATTTTAATTGTTATGGGATGTTATAGTATTTTTTTAAAACTATAATGAGATGTTATAGAGTGATTTTTTAAAACTATTATGGGATGTTATAATGGTTTTTAACTATTTTTAGCATATAGCCCATCAAAAATGACATGGCAAGTACTACCACTCCCACCCTATAGTGTACCTTGACCTCACATTTCATAGCTAACTAAAATAAATGCATTTTGCAAAATCAAACTTGACCAATAAAGAGGCAGAAAAGTGCAGCTGAGGCTATCAAACATTGGTAACTTCTTTTTAATGAGGCAAGCTAGCAAAAAACCACATAAGAAAGAAGTGGTTCCTTATAGAACAAGTTCTAATATGTAGAAAAGGCAATGCATTTTGGTAACAATGGACTCTAACAATAGCTTTTATGTCATGCTGCTTAGGAACAAAAGTATATAGGTTATTCTTTTATACTAAAATGGGTTCAGAATACACACACTATCAACCTAATAACTTGAGTAAAGTCAGGTACTTTTGCCAGTATAGTAATATGGCAACCATATTACATTTTCCATATCTAGTGCCTGTGAAGGCTTTTGCCCAATACAAGGATTCATTAGGCCAGCTGGGATAAAAGAGACATGGTAATGGTGTAGGCATTAATTATATGATTTGTTTCATTAACAACAAATGTTATGATATGAGCTTGATTAATTAAGTGAATTATTTATTATTAATTCTATTTAAGTCTTTCACAATTAAGAATTAGGGTAAGAATTAATAACACAGTATTATATATCTATTTATTTTTAACACTGATTATCTATTATTATTGGTAGTAATTTATTTGAATTAACTTTATTAACATTCAGAAGAACTGGAATACCAGTAAGTTAGTCTTTTTTGTTCCCAAAGTGGGTCAAGAAATCATAGCATCAGTGGGAGAAAACTACATTTAGTTCTAAATACTTATGAATGAAAGCAAAGAAGAATGTATAAAAATGAATACTCAACATAATAAATTCTTGAAAACTTTTCAAGGGTATCTGAAGAACATGCATTTTGAATATTATGTAATAATCAGCTTAAATTTTTGTATTTTTGAGTTTAAGTTAAATTAAGGTAATATTTTGAAAATATCCTTTCTCCTTTTTAATTTTAATGTTAACCTTAATTTAACTTAAACTCAAAAATACAAAAATTTAACATTAAAATTAAAAAGGAGAAAGGATATTTTCAAGATATTAAAAGTTTATCAAACCTCCATGTTAACTAAACAATATACAGAAGAAAACTGGAAAATATTCTACTAAGACTTAGTATTTGATTTAATTCAATTATTAGTAAGTAGTGATGGAAAGTATTGAGTAAGATTGGTAAACACTTGATGAAATTATATTAGAATAAGTAGACAAAAAATATATATAGGCATAATTCTCAGAAATCCAAGAATATATGAAACAAGGAACACAAATATCATGACTATTAATGTGATTGATGCATTCAGATAACTATGTCTCTGTTTTTTTTTTAAATACATGACACAGCACCTTAAGATTAGAAATTATTTGAAAGGAGGGGATAGCTGGGTGTTGAGCATAAATGACTGGAAACAATGAATCAAAACTCAAAACTAATTTCAAACAGCAACTAACTACAGTATTA
>NW_013667407.1:24118-28312 GCF_000517525.1 Limulus polyphemus
TACTTAATGAAATTATATCAGAATTTTTTATCTACTTTAAGAATTATGTCTTTATATGTTCCTTGTTTCACATAGTCTTGGATTTTCACAAATATCATGACTAGTAATGTGATTGATGCATTCAGATAACTATGTCTCTGTTTTTTTTTTAAATACATGACACAGCACCTTAAGATTAGAAATTATTTGAAAGGAGGGGATAGCTGGGTGTTGAGCATAAATGACTGGAAACAATGAATCAAAACTCAAAACTAATTTCAAACAGCAACTAACTACAGTATTATATTATCAATCATATTGAGTCAGTCCCAGAAAGAGCATTTAAAGTTCTCTATCACCAGATGTGTACAAAATTTCCCACCTATTAGCAATTCAAACAAAATCCTGATGTTTGAGTTTTATGTGAAGTTGTACCCTGAAACATAGCTTAGGCTTTAGTATGAATCACTTAGTAAGCTCTGACCTATTAGTAACTCTGGATGTTAAATAATAACTATTAATATTAAATTGGAATGCTGTATACTAATAGTATACCAAAAGAAAGAATAGTAAATATAATTGGAACAAAGGGTTGAATTTCAAAAACAGCAAAAGAAGCTAAGACCAACCAGATAAGAAGTAACAGAAGAAAATGTTGAAAATTAAGAGGGGCTGAAAAATGAGAGGAGGAGGAAACATTGGGAAAAGAACTTGGTGAAAAGAGGTGACAGGTGAAAATTTGTGCATGTAAGGAGAATTGCACGTGCTAATTAGGCAAACAAGTTAACTAAAAATGTAGAGAATCCAACTAAGTGAAAATTGCAAATAAGCTGCAAAGATGTTTAAAATGTTAAGTTTAAGGTTTAAAAGTGTTACAGAATTCTCAAATTGTTTGAGAATACTATACTAATTAACAACTGCAAATGAACTCTAACTCACTGTTTCTGGACTTTCACACTAGTTTCAAATACGTGATACATTTCGTGATGAGTTCAACAAAATACACCTTCTACAGTTAATGAAGAGTTGCTCTTTTCTCCTTTCTGTATCATGGCCAGGAATTTGAGGAACTTGTGAGGTACATTAATCATTAATTTTGGACACTTATTTGGAAAATGGTAAAAATATACAAATCAATTCAACTTCTTTCCCTTTCATTCTCCAGACACCAAAACTAATTTCAGTTTCAATACTTTATTGAATTGTAATTAATTAATGAATAAACACCAAGATGGTATTTCTTAGGCATCACAAACATGTCACATCAAGTCATCTATACACTAATGGCCTAAGAAGGTACCTTTATCAGCTAAATTAACTTGTATTATTCTTAATTGTTATTGCATCAACTTATTCTTTTTCACTGTCATGCATCACAGAAGTTTCTCTCTCACATTTTTTTGGTGCAAAATAATCATAAGAACATTTTGGAAGATAATGGTTGTTCAGTTTACTTTTCTCTGGTGAACAGCTGAGTTTTCCGTATGGTCTTGGCTGCTTTTCATCAGAAAAACCTCAAATTTCATTTGAGTAATTTCTAAAATCTCCTAAATATATTTTGAATTTTTTTACAGCAAAATGTTATTTTCTCTACCCTACCTCTGTACAAGGTTGGTTGATTTGATTGACCTTGTAACCAAGAAACAAATAAACAAAATATATCTAAATTACTCATTTTTTTCTTTCTAGAATGACTTCAAGTTATAAAATAAAACTACATTTGTTTCTACTTAAATGTTCTTGTTTTATTGCCCTTTGAACTGTGTATAACCAATATTTCTGCCACACAAGTTGTAAATCACTTGGCGAATATGTAGCTCACATTACCCTTTCAAATATGTAAAGTATTGGTTAATTGTGAGTTACTTGTAAGTGTACCACGTGAAAGTTTATTATCATTATTCTTTGTTTTACCTAATCTAACCTAAAAACTTTCTAATTTGTACATTTTAATTATTTTTATAATAATAAATAAAGAATATAAATGAAATACAAAAAATATAGTACTTACCTGGTTCTTTTTTTTTCTGCTGTCGACTGTCAATGCTACTTAACCCTACTTTTTTTGTGCTAATAGTACTACAACAATCAGTATATTTTTATTAAATTAAATAATGCACCAAAGAACACAGAATAATAACATACAAAATACAGATAATGTCTTAAAACTATAACGATTTTTCTGTTTGTTTTTATTATTCAACAAGAGCTGTAAAATATTCAAATAAGCTCTTTGATATGTCTCCTGTGAGAATAAGATTTGAACTGGAAGCGAACTAGACAATTCTCTGTACAGAAAACAATGTATTATAAAATGTAATTTGATAGATTAAAACTTTGGCTTTCTATTGGTTATAAATAATATAGTATTAAACATCACTGAGAACTACTGGCAATTTGTAAAAGAGAGGATGTGGTAGGTGGGCATTGCAAGATGAGTCTGATTTTTCATTTTATGGTTCTGTAATCAAATAAGATTGAAGGCTATAAACATTTTGCTTTGCCTGAGCAATAATAATATTATAATGAGTAATTTATGTTAAATTTTGTACTTTTCAGAGGGGTGGTAAATAAATTAGAGAAGGGGGATACCTAGAGAGCAAATGCCACAATTTGCATACTAGGAAAAATTGAAGACTTTCTTTTTTTTATATTGCCTTATAAAATTAAGAAATCAAAACTTATATAAAATTAAGATTTCGATTATTAGCTATGTTTCGTTGCCAAGTTTATTCGAATACCATGATAATAAAGTACTTGAATTAAATTTCGAATGTAATTCAGTAAAACCCTGTGACATGTGCAGAAAAGGATACTTGTATGGAAAGAGTTAAGGTGATATAGTTTTGAATTCTTTTCAATACTCTGTTACCTTATTATCTCATAGATTTAATTTTTGTTGTTGTTTTCTTCTTCAAAACCCTTAAATGTATTTTTATTTAAAAGAGCGATATAGTCAGATTGTACTGCTGCTGCTTTTCCTTCCCAAGAAGGTAAGTAATACCATATGTAACAGATCCTCACAATAAAGTTACTGTGATTAAAATGTTGTCTATACTTCAAATATGGTTTCATTTGTAAATTTATTTACTTTTTATGACTATATTAATTTCTCAATGCATACTGAGTGTCCCTCTAGGTTACCATATTAGAAAGTCTAATTGAAATTGAAAAAAATATATGTTTTTAATTCTTTCTCAGGATGGATAAGTAATGAGTTTTTAAAATGGCAAAACAGGCTTAACCTAATCTAGAAGTTATTGTGTAGCTGTATTTTGTTTACAGAAGTTGCAATTCCTAGTGAGAGGTTGCAAGCAAAGGATGAAGAAAAAACTTTTGATCACTTGTATCTTTGTATACCAGAGAAAAGGTTTTCAGCAGGTAGGTACTGAATAAAAGATTGAAGAATAAAAGTTTTGGTGGTGCATTTTATTAATGAAATCTATTTCATTTTGTAGTTGGAATATCATTTAACTCTATGTTGTAGTTTCTTTATGCACAACTAATGTGATAATGCATATATTTTTAAAAAGGATACTTTTTTTTTCTTGAAAGAATGTAAACAGTTACAAAGTCATAGAAGAGATTAACCAAGATATTATTAATGGTTAATTTCTCTCCAGCATAAAAAAATATTAGTTTCAAGACAGTTAGACAGAAAAAGGAATATTTCATTATTTGGAAGAATTAGAAAAGAATCTAATGGTATTTTCTAGAACAAAGATAAAAGCAGTGAAGGCACATTATCTAGATTAATAAAAAAAACGTGAAATCAGTAAACACAAATTACCACCAATTATTAGAAAACCTATTTGAGATTGAAAAAACATGCAATATTAAATGTCTTTTCAAATATTTTTGGCATGTGTGTAATGTTCAATCTTAAAAACTGAATTTTGTTTTAAAAAAGCAACAATTATTTTATGCACAATTCTATAAAAATGAGATTGTTTCCAATCTCCAAATTATTAAAATAATAACTTACTGTACAAGGTTAAAAAGTGGTAAAAAAACCCAATGAGATGACACAAGAGTATACGTCAAAACAGGTAGAGTGTATGAGATTGTTTTTCCAGTCTCATCAGGGTTTTTTACCACTTTTTAACCTTGTACAGTAAGTTATTATTTTAATAATTTGGAGACTGGAAACAATCTCATTTTTATTGAATTGTGTATAAAATAATTGTTTTTTTTAAAAAAATAGTCTTTAAGCTT
>NW_013667407.1:28601-29726 GCF_000517525.1 Limulus polyphemus
GTCAGTGGGACAGAAAAAATAAATATATATCAATATTTCTTTGTAAAAATATGTTTAGTCAACATACTCTTGAATATATGAAAGTAAATCATGCATTTCAAATTATTCTTTTAAAAATGTGTAAAGGTTTTGACATTTAAATGTTGGTTTAAGATATATATGTATGAAGTTTGACAGTTACTGATTATAGATTATCAAAACTTTTTTCTGTAATTGTGTTTGTTTTATTTGTACAGAACTTGTTATTCATAATCAGATTTTACAATTGGAAATCAAGTCACTGAATGGAGAAACATTTCATGAACATATAGATATTTCTCCACCAAAGAAAAAGGTTTCAGCTGGTAAGCTGTGAATAAAAGATCAGAGAGTGGGATTTGTGGTTACACCATATAGTTGTTAAAGATATTCTGATTTTTTATGTAAGCATAATGTCATGATATAAAAGACTGTTTAGTGTAGCTGTTATTGATTAATGTATTTTTGAGTGAATATTTTATGGTTGTTTAGTTTTGTTTATAACAAGAGAGTTAGAAGCAATCATTTTAAAGTAAATGTTATGACAAGTTTAGTTATGTACATTTGTAAAAGACGTACATTGTGCTTGTAACTTATTAATGTCGAGATTATCAAACGTTGCATGAAATTTATTGATTTTGAGGATATAGCAAGCAGACGATTAAGTAATAAACATATAAATAGTGTGAGGTAAAGATACAAGAAGGAATTCAGTTAAAGAAAAGTTAAGCACAAAGGTAATCATTGTAGGAGTGGAAGGTCTAACAATTAATATAAGCCTAACGGTTGATATTTTTACGTCTCTGGTAGTTTGTTAATTTCCGGTATAAATTCTTCCCAAGGAACTTCAGGGATACAAATCCTTTCTTAAATAAAACTAGTTTATTCTTTCTCAATACAACTTTGCAATACACAGAATTTCCACAGTTACTTTAACTTAAACACACGCTATAATTCACAATGATTCATGCACTTTACTTATGGTCACTACCACTCACTTGACTCAATTATCTGTCTCTATATCTCTCTATCTGCAATTTGCTATCTGCTCTTATCTCCGCTTTATTTGCCGAGCTTATATACAAAATAGAGGGCGGTCTGACGAAC
>NW_013667407.1:30208-43858 GCF_000517525.1 Limulus polyphemus
TTGCCAGGAACAGTCATGATCTTTCTAGAAACTCATGACGTGTTACCAGTGTCACGTGACTTCCGCTGTTGTAACAATATATTAGAGTGAAACTAATGGTGTTGACAAGAGATAAGAAGAATAGGTTATTTCGTCAAAGAGAGTTCTAATGTAATTGAACTAGTCTCAGTGGACTTTGAGAAATAGACAGACGATTCTTGGAAATACAAAGAGAGAAAGTGGAGCAGACTATTTTAGAAATACAGGATACAATTGTGGTAACTTGATGATAAAGTAAGTGAACTATACCCGGATAGTTTGGTGATAGTAATAGAGAAAAATAGTTTGTCTTGTGAACTGAAATTCTAAGGCAATTGAATAGGCCTAAGTGGACTTTTGACAAGAAGAAGAGAACTATATAGTGTTTATGATATGCCTATGATCTCTATAACATTAATAATTTATTGTACATACATTTAACTAGTTCCAAATATATGTATTATTTTGCAAACAAGTGGAGTGAGTACTATTCATTGATTGTTTGAATTTATCGCCAACAAGTCACAAACACTTACTGTAGAAGAATCCTTAGCCCAACTCACCCATATATTTACTTACTATATATAGAAACTATAAAAAGTAAGTTTCTGACACATAACTAGTATTGGAAAGGCATCGTTGCAAAGAAAAAGAGGGAGAGGTTTTCTTTCCTTCAAAAACTACAATTAGAGAAAAGATGTTTAAGTAAGTATTGGTAAAAATAAAGGATTGATTGTTTTCTGGCATAAGAGTAAGTTTAATGTTCAGGTCAGTGGAACAGAAGAATAAATATTAATTGTTTATTGTAAAGACCAAAAAATGTTTATTGAACTTACTCTTGAAAATATAAAAGATCATGCATTTCAATATATGTGTAATAATATGTATTGTTTATGACATTTAAATGTTGCTTTAAAATAGATATTTATGAAGTGTGATGATTGATGATACTGGTTATAGATTAATTATTTTATTTATACAGAAATTGTTGTTCATAATCAGATGTTACAATCGGAAATGTCACTGAGTGGAGAAAAATTTCATGAACATATAGATGTTTCTACACCAGAGAAAAAGGTTTCAGCTGGTAAGCTGTGAAAAAAAAATCAAAGAGTTAGGTTTTTAGTAATACAATATAGTTGGTATTCTGTTTTTTTTTATGTAAGCAGATATACTTCTCTTCATATATGTGTTTTTTTTTGTGCACAACTAGTAGTACTGGAAAAACATTGTTGCAAAAAAAAAAGTTTTTTTTATTTCCTTAAAAAAATACAAGTAAAGAAAAGAATTTAGGTTGTTATCAGGGGAAAAAAGTTGATTGTTCTCTGGCATAAAAGTAAATTTAAGGTTCATTGTGATAGTGGAACAGAAAATAAATATTAATATTTTATTGTAAAGATCAAAAGATTTTCCTTCAACATACTCTTGAAAATATAAAAGTAATTACAGAAAATCGTGCATTTCAGTTTATTTTCTTAATAGTATGGACTGTTTATGACATTTAAAAAGTGTCACATATTTTTGGAGGTTATATCATTAACCCTTTTCACACGGATCACAGGTCAAAGGCCATGTCATCGCATTTGTTGAATCGCATTCAAAATATTATTGAACTACTATTCTATGAATTTATGTCAATAAGTTTGGTATCAAACCATAGATTATAATTCAAATTTTAGTATTATACATTATTTAATTTCTTAATTTAATAGTAAATATAAAAAAACAACACCTAAACATCAATTTTTGTGTGTCACATTGTATGTTGAATGCAGCACTGGTTCAAATTAGATGTTTGTGATGTCAAAATACAAAGTTTGTAGTTTTGTATGAATTAGGAACTCAAATTACTGATATTGCAAGCTAGAATATAAAATAAGAACCTTCTATCTTTTCTATTTGCTGAGATATTGCTCAGGTACTCAATCAAATACAGTGGCCCTGCTAACCTCTTTTCCATTTTTGGAAATGCTCCTTTATGTACACTTACTTCTGTCTATGACATGTGAATAACCAAACGAAAGCTCAGAATGTCTCCCTAGTGGCTTTCTCAGCCAATTACAAGTATTACAATGTCATCTTGTTCTTTCGATACAAAACTTCAAGGTGGTAAGTTGAGTGTGTAGTTTGCTTGAAATTTTATTTTTTTTAGACCCAAATACAGCTTAGTTACTAAGCTTGATAAATTATAGTGGAATTCTGTGGTGTCGGTATTGTAATTTATGATTTTGGGTTATTTCAAGTGTATATAAAAACTTTAAAAAATTATTTTGTTTCACATACAAAATTTTATAATGCTTAGCAACCTACAACAAACAGCAAACGAGTTCAAAGGTCATAACTAAAAGAGATAATTGTTTGCTTTACTTCTTTATATACTGTTCTATGTTGTAAGAAAAATAAGTTCAAGACTTAGTAATAGTAATAATGTATATAATTGATATAATGTATAATGATTGAAATGTGACTTTATTTTACAAAATACTAGTCCATTGAAACACAGCCAAGACAGGTCACTTTGTAATAATTAAAGGTCAGTTTTATATTATTGGATATGGTAACATGAGTGTACATGCACCGCATCATTGTAACTTTTGTTTTGTTAGCCAGGCATGGCTGAAAGGTCAATATAATAAAAATAATAAATATATAATGTTATGAGATATAAGCTATTTAGTCTAAACATTTGTGTATTCGTGTTATAATTTGTAGTCATTTTAGAATGAAAAAGGCATAATTTATGTTTATTTCCTAATTTTTAATGGTGGTAACAAGATCGGTCAAATCGTCCAAACCTGTACAGAGAATAGTTAGTGAAAATAACAGATAAAATATAAAGTTTTTTTTAAAGAAATGGTTGATAATTATCTGGATGTTATAAAGATTTCGTGTGTGAAATTTCAAAATTTTCTAATGCATAAAAGTATTTTTAATCTTAAAATGAAAATTACTTTGCATGTTGGATAGGCAACATGCAAAAAGAAAAAAACATTGCTTAACAAACCTTAAGACTTAACAACAAGAATCTGGTATTCTGTGTATGAAAGCCTTGTTGTGTTTGCTGATAATCTGCTAAATTTCGTGAACATACGCTTACTAATTTAAAAGTTATAGCATGAAAACTATAACAAGCACAAAGTGGTTACGAGGTCAGTCCAGGGACAGAGCCCTTTCTGTAAGAGTTAATGTTGAGCATTATTAAAGAGTAATAAAAAACAACAACATTTTATTTATAATATAATAAATTTAAATTTTATTAGAAAGCATACATCCAATTGACATTGAAGAAGCAAGCCTAAAAATATTATATATATATAGCACTTAAAAAGTATCTTATAAGATGATTTATAAAGCTTCAGCACAGCACCCTATAAAGTTGTGAAGAAAGCAATATATGTACATATAACACAGCTGAAATATCTACTTGTTTCACTCATCTATAAGTTGTATAGAATATATCTTGATTTAAATGTGTTCAAATAATTTCCATACCCTTTCTGACTAGTTAATTAGTCCCATCCATAATTATCAAATATTGCAGGGTTCGAAACATATACTAATCTTTTTACACAGGTAAAGGTTATATGCTTTAACCTTTGTTCGTAAGTGTCAAGCTAGCATGTATTCATTTTTGTGTGGACTCCTAGGAGGGTAGCCTATTTAAACAGGTGATACAGAAATCTGCAACTGGCTAGAAATAGTTAGAATTGTTTTTTGACTGGTGGTTGAAGTATGTAATCTAAGATTATGAGGTACCACACACTGGCATGTTTGACTATAAAATTGGAGTATTTCAATGCTTCTGTCTCTTTGTTTGCTAATCTTGTTTTCCATCTTTATTTTGTGTTAGGTCTCTTGTTTTCAACTCTTGATATTGCCCTTGGTCTCAATAAAAAAGACTGTAGGCATTCAGTTTAGAAGCCAGTCAGTAAGATGGAAATTATTAAAACATACACGGACTTGTGAATAAAAATTGTTTTTAGTTTGTTTTCTGTTGCTGTCCATGTTCAATTTATTCTTTTCATGACAGTCCTGAACCTTCACTTTGTTTTACCTTTAACTACCTGTGCCTGAATACAATAGACTAGTTAAAAGTAAAATGTTGGTGCTGTGAACAGGATTGTTATTGGAATTTTATTTTAAATTTACTTCTTTTTTTAGTGGACTCAAATGTAAGTTGTGCTGTCATGGAATATAATTTTCTGAGATCATATAAAACCTATAGTGGTGACAAGGAAGATATGGTGGTATTGAATACTTGATTCAAGAATGCAGCAAAATCTAGAATGAGCACTCTTCTGGATGCAGAGCTTTTACTGACCATAGTGAGAGCAGTATTCATATACTCAAGAAGAAGAAGTTGACGTGTGACTTCTTGGAAAATCCCATGTGACCATAACATTACTTAAATTGGTTGCATCCCACATGCAGGAGCAAAAAGAAGTAGAGAAACATTCTGGTGGTGGCAGTGAGTGGCCTAAATGTTTCAAGAATTACTGGAGTGGTATAAATTGGACTTGAAAGCTACTCGTTAATGATCCTAGGCATCATGAGATGCTGAATGGATCCACCACTATCACAGAGAGTAGTGAGATGTGTGCAGAACAAAGTCTGATATGTTTCATTGCAGTACTTTTGAGAAGAGCAGTTGGCACCTTGTTATGATCCAACAGATTTTGGAGGAAGTCATGAGCCTTCTTGGCCACCAAGACATACCAAAAAACTTAATCACATTTAGTAGCAGGAGTCAAAATGGGATGTAATGACACATTGTGCCAATATGATGGCATCATTGCATTGAAGAATAAGCCTGGTAATGTCACATTCATCAGGATGTGCACATTTTTAGACTTCAAGAAGAAGATGAAGGACTTCCTGGAACATCTGGGATGGATTTTGGTTGAGAAATTGGCATTCAGAGCTTGTGGTGGTGATGATAAATACATAAACCCTTTAGTTTTCAAAGAAACAGCAAAGGAGAACCTGAACCATTCCATTAACTCTCTCCACACAGGCTCAGTCAATTTGATTGACCACGTGACCTTTTTGTACTCGTATAGAGTTTTTATAGATTTGATACTACTAACTTTTGATATATCTTCATGAAATTTTGCAGTCTTTCAGTAAACATTATAAGCCTTTCACATACAAAAATTATATTTTTTATTGAATTATTCTTAATAAACTAAAAAAAAATTTGGCCTTGAATATATCGAGCATTTGTTTCGAATAGTCTGTGTGCAAAGTGATTTTTCATGTTGAGATTAAAAATATTTTTCTTCATCTCAAAAATCTCAAATTTCATTTGTGTTATCTCTAAGACCTCCTAAATACATTTCAAATGATTGTTTTCAGTAAAACTTTATATTTTATCTCTTATTTTCTCTACCCTAACTCTATAAAAGGTTGGTCAATTTGACTGATCTCATAATCACCACCTATGAACTTAAGTTACCCTTTTTTCTTTCTAGAATGACTTCAAATTGTAACATGAAACTGCATTTGTTTATCCTAAGTAGCTTTAAACTCGTAACAGTATACATCTATTTATAATTAAATTTTATTGTTTTATTACCCTTTTGATTGCCTTTTGAACCTTGTCTAACTACTATTCATGCCTTTATAAGTTGTAAATCACTTTGGGAACATGCAGCTCACGTTATGCTATTGAATTACATTACCCACGAGCTATTCTGAGCTGCTCTCATGCGTGCCTTGTGAAATATTTTTATTATTGTTGATTTTTACCTAATCTAACCTTAAGAGATCTCTATTTTTACATTTTAGTTACTTTTATAATAATAAATAAAGAATAAACATAAAAAACAAGAAATAAAGTACTTACTTTAAAGTAATTTTTATTTAATTAGATAATGCACTAAAGAATGTAGACTAATAACATGCAAAAAGCAAACAATTTCCTCTAACAATCACAATTTTTCTGGCTTTCTAACTATGCGACAAGAGCAGTTACAAATACATCCAAGCTAATTATTGTGATTCCCGTGGGAACCAAAGTTGAATTTGAAGTTAAATTGACTATTTTGTGTTCAGAACACAATGTTACACAATATGTCATTTGATAGATGAAAATGTTGACTTTCTATTGGTTATAAGTAATATGTAATTAAACGTAAGAGAGAACTATTGACAAATCCTGAAAAAGAGGATGTGACAGGTGGGTGTGGCAGGAGGGGTAGAAGCTTTCAATTTAATAGCTCTGTAAACAAACAAAATTGAAGGCTATAAAAATTATGGTTTGTCTGAGCAATGACGATTTTATAGTGAGTAATTTACATTTAATATTGTAATTTCTAGGGTGGTAGTGGATAAAATAGAGAAAATGTGTCATGTGTGTGTCACACTAGGAGAAATTCAGGATTTTTTAAAATATTGCCTTATAAAATTAAGAACTTAAAATTTATATTCTATTAAAATATGGATTATAAGCTAAAATTTTATCCTATACTAATTGGTATAACATAAACAAAAGTGGTTTAATAAAATTTTGAATGTAAGATACTAAAACCTTGTGTCATGCACAGTACAGGATACCTGGGGTGAGAGGGTTAAAGGTTTCAAGCATCTAAAAGCTTGGAGTGATACCGAGTTTAGATGGACCAACACTTGATACCCTAGAGCAGGGGTGGCCAGCCCATAGCAGGGAGGGAACCAGAATTTCACAATGTGGCTGAAGAGCCACACATACACAGAAGTAAAAATGATAATAACAATAATAATCAAGATGATAATATTGATAACTTTGACCAAGTTTGAGATGAAACTGAGGCTCCCAGTAGCACCACCTCAGTGGTTCTGGATAATACAAATGCTTTTATTTTATAAAATAATATAAATATTGTTGCTCTTACCAAAATGCTCTTATTTTATACATAATGGAACATCAATTAAACCTTTTAACTACATGTTTTCATAGATTTTCTTATACTTCTTAAGGCAAAACCTTTTACTTTAAATTACAATCATAGTGAAATATGGTTTTTAAGGAGCCATACATCAGCTTTTGAAGAGCCGTGGGTTGGCCACCCCTGTCCTAGAGCATTTAGATGAGCCATGACTGGGATATAGTTATCAATGAGGTGTACCGTGGATCAGTTTTTCATCGGGCCAACTTCAAGGATTTAAGGCATTTCCCAAGAGAACTTCCCATTTGTGTGAATGATTTGAGGAGATTACATGGAAATGTATTTCCTACCATGTTCCCTGAAGATCTCACAAGGATGCTTAGTAACAAGTTCATTGAGGGTTTACTGAGCAAACTTATGTGATGCTCACATGACTAGTAATTCCCAATAGAAAATAGGAGAATTTGTGACCATGAGGTATCGCATGACCTGCAGTAACCTTAATAATCAACAAAATCTTTACATGTGCTTGAGTATGGTAATCTTCTATCATTCATGTAAATACAGACAACACAACTCTAACAAAGAAATAAAAATCACTACTAAGTACATCAAAGTACCCTTTAATGAAGAAACAAAATTAAAACTCTTTAAAATGATATATAATACATAAAGAAAAGCCCATTAACACAAGTAATATACAAATTAACCTACTACAAGATAAAAACACAATTTTCAGTACATAATATACATTACAATACAGTGCAATCCTTTTAATTATGATTATCAGTACATAATATTCTCATCAGAATGCTCTTTAACACAGAATTCATGGAAACTCCTTTAACAGTGAATTGAAAAATAACATATGATACAAACCTTTAATACAGCAGAATTAAACAGACTCTATATCATTAACACAGATCAAATGCAATATTTTACAAAACAAAGAGAAAAGCAAAACCCTTAACAACAGTACACAATTTTTTAAAACATAGACTAATTAAAATATAAAATTAGTCCCTTAATGATAGAGAAAAATACACAGTTTAACTTGGGCCAGTTGAATAGAACATGGGAAAACACAACAGAACACAATAATTCTTTCACATTATTCACAATATACGATAACTTGAAAACATGAAATTGAGTCCTTCAGTAATGATCTCAACACAATATCAATTTTAAAATGCAAAAGTAACATTCAAAAAATAAAAAAACTAATACTTAGGAGACAAAATCAAGATGAAAACACATTACAGTTGTTAACAAAAATATACATACAAAGAGATTAATTTGATTTGACATTTATAATGAATAACAAAACCTAAAAGTCTGAGACAGTACCACACTTCTGTACACAATTATTTTCCCCACACTTCTGCCTTAGAGATTTGCATGCTACCAATCTTTAGTAAACTCCCACCTAATCTCACAAGATTTCTCGTGAATTGCATAATGATGATGTCATTATGCAGCAAAATCTCTCTACCAGTAGTAGGGCAACACACCTCCATTTGCAACAGCTCCAATGCATTTGCACTCTAGAACATCATTATTTTCCCTGGTATTGAACACTTCAGACATGTTTCTGATTCTTCTACTTACCATAGTTTAAGGAATTTAATTTTTCCATTTCTTTCTTTATTATCTACTCACATGTTAATGTGGCACCTACTACTACTTGTGTGAGTGAAGAATATCTTCACACAGATTGTGTATCAACTATGGCTTCTGGGGGCACATTGACTGAAGATGATATGATGACCATTGGGTAGTGGATTCCCTTATGCAGTCAGGACCTACAGCTCCCATTCCTTCTTCATGCATACCTGGGGAGGACAAAATTGATCTTATGTTTCTTCCTTCTGGTTTCGCATTGGGAACTTCTCTCCCTGTTGAGGAAAAATCCTCAAACTTCCTTGCATTATAAGGACTTGATATCACAGGTATGTACCATTCTTTCTACTGTGTCCTATGACTCTTCTCATCCCCTACTTGATAATCCTAATCCTAGTGACCTTTCTGATTGTCCACCTTTTCCTCACATTAGTGTTCATGCTGATTTATTTCTTGACCAACTACATTTCTGCAACATCATGCCTTGTTTTCCTCATTTATCCGATTCTTTTATTATGATTTACAGTCATTCTAATTATCCCTTTCTTTGTTCCTAGAATTTGGAATCTCTCTTGCCAATACCCAATACTCTCGTCTTTGCCTGATCCTTCTTACCTTACTTTTTTACCTTTCTTCTCTACATCTCATGTCTGAGGTGTGGCACCGTGCCCTTGATGATTTTTCAGGCAATTCTCATTCCCTTCTCTACTATGTCCCATTCCACTTCTTCTGCCCTTTTCCTGCTCAATTGGCTCCTCTGTTGTTGGGAGTTGTTCAGTAGGGGTACTCTCCACTAGGTTCACCTACCTCCTTCCTTTCTATGAGACCTTTGCCTAGACCCAGGTCCTTACCCTGACTTTTTTGGGGGTATTCCTGATTCCCTTGAATCATGGGCAAAGGCTACCTATCATCTATCCATGTTTTCCTCTTTAGTTTTCTGTGTTGTCTCAATCTTCTGCTGCTGACTTTTGATTTCCACTTCCTGACCTTCCTCTTTTACCCATCAGACTTCTAGCCTGCAACAGACCTGCATGTTTGTCGAGGTTTACACACATGTGGCTACACTTTCCTCTGACAGATGATTTACTCAAGTTCTTACCTACAACGTTTCTCTCCATATCTTTTCCTCTCAGTCCTCATCCTTTCCTCTTCCATCTGACCCCATTTATCCTCGACATCTTGAAGAGATGGTGTCAGATTTGTTGGACATAGGGTTTTTACTCTCGTCTCTTTGTGGTCCTTCAAAAGATTGGTTACTGGTCATAAATTATTAATCTTTCCTCCCTCATTCACTTCCTGGTCATCCTATATTTTCATATGGAAAGTTTCTTTTTTCCTCTGCTGGTCCTTTTCATCCAGGTTGTGGGTAACCAAGGTTGACGTTTCAGATGCATTTCTCCATATCTCGATTGCTGTGTTCTCAACATTTCCCTAGCTTTCTCCATCAGGATTGTATCTTCCAGTTTTTAGCTCTTCTGTTCTGCATAATGTCCCTTATGTGTTCAACCACATTCTCAGGGCCTTTGCTTGCCATCTGCACAAACTAGGACTGCATTTCCATTGCTACATGAACAATTGGTTTCTTCTGTTCCACTCCTTGGAGATGTCTTCTTTTCATACCTCCCTTCTTCTGTGGGAAGCTGCCTATCTTGGGTCGCTTGGCAAAATTTCCAGATCTTTCCTTACTCTTTCTCAGCTGTGCTCAACTTTCTATCATTTACCAGCAATCTCTGGAACTACTGATCACCAAGCTGATCTTATTCATACTAAATGAGAGACTATATTACATTTGGAGACCATATTATTGGGTCATTCTCATATGTACCTCTTTCAGTAGTCCTTGCGTGACTAGTGGAACCACTCATAGTATTCATTAGCTTCAATGCTTCATCTGTCTTCTACTCTTCTCAAGAATCAGTATTGGTGGCTAGACTGATCCATTACCACTGTTACTGTTCCATTACCTCCATCCAGATTGGTCCTGCATCTCTTCATCAATGCTTCTCTCTCTGGTTGGAGAGTACTTCTGAATAACAATCTCACTTTGGGCACAGTAACTTAGGGTGAGTGCTCTCTTTATATCAACACCTTAGAACTTTTGGCAGTCCATCAACATGCACCCATTTTTTGTCCTTCCTAATGGATCATTTATGTAAGATCCATTCAGACAACTCCACATTTGTTTCTTATATGAGCCATCAAGAGGGTACCCAATCCAAGACCCTTTGATTTAAAACCCTGGACCACATCAGTTGAGCCAGTTTTTAATGGGTTCATCTTATTGCCTGTCATGTGCCGGGAACCATGAACTTTGTTGTGGATCACCTCGTTTGGCAGAACTGTGTTCTGTCCACAGAATGGTCTCTTCACCCTCAAATTTTCTGTTGTGTGTTTTCTCTATTGGAGACTCTACTCATTGATACCTTGCCATCCCTCTTAACTCCAAATTTACTCACTTCTGGTCTCCTGCTTTCCATCCCTCAGTCCTAGCAGTCGATGCTTTTAAGTAGAACTGGTCTCATCTTTTCCTCTATGCCTATACACCTCACTGACTTTTACCTCACATGATTGCCTTGATTTGCAACCCTTCTTGTCACATCCTCTTTGTAGTGCCTCTTTGGCTGGCTACTCTGCCTACGATACCCTTTCTCTTGCTTCAACCTAACACATCACTGTTTCATCAAGGGATCTTCTCCCTTCACCTTCACATTTGAGATTTGTCCACTCCATCGCCCATAGAGCCAGACTCTTCACTCATTTAGTCTTTCGCCTGTCACCCATCAACTTTCTCCATCTACCATCATAAGTTGCATGTCGTTTTTCATTAGTCCATCCAACATCACCATTCCCCTGACTGTCCTACATTCAGCCATCTCTCTACTTCCTCTATCTGACTGACTGACCATGGATTATGTATCTCCACCATTGCTGGTTATTGGGTGACATTGTCCACAACATTTCTCCTTTCTCAATACCTCAGAGTATTTTATTCTCTGGTTCTCTCCGTCTTGTTCCAATCCTTCCTTCTCCATAGATGTCCTTGCCCCTCTCCCATGTCTGACTGGAACCTTTTGAGTTCTTGGCATCTTGCACATTATACCACCCCTCTCTCAAGACCTATTTCTTCTTACTTCTCACTTGTGGTGCTGTTGTTTTGATATTTACATTATCGATTCTTCCCATACTCTCTTTCATTGTTCTTACATTCTTTTCTATCCTGACCAGTCCTCCCTCCCTAAGACTTTAGCCACTTAGGAAGGTGACGGCTCTTTTCCAATTTTACCTATCTCTCTTCCTTCTACTAATAACCCACCTCTATGATCGATCAGACCTGGACAGACTATTGTGTCATGTTGGCTCATTTGTTGCTACTTATGTCATACTTCACTCTTTCAAGACTCTCATTACTGACTCTTCATTTTCTGGGATTTTTTCTTCCTTCAGGGACATCTCTCCTTTTACTCTTACAGTTTGGGTCCATCAGCTTCTACATTTGATCTACTTCTTACTGAGGATTGATGCTCATATACTGTTTCAAATCTCATTTTCTCTGATTCATCACCTCACTCTTTCCCTTGCTCCTCAATTCAGATGACTGGTGGACAAGATCCTTCAGATGGGCATATGGACTACCCTACACACTTCCGTCTTCCACTGTTTTCACCATCTGGCTGGCTCATCATTTGAAGGTTACTACCTGTCTCTGATTGCCATTTTACAGCCTATCTGCCATCTATAAACAGGTGATTATGTTTCCTATTTCTTTTACAGTCTTCCTTTGTTTATAGGGTCCTGCCAGGTGATTGGTAGTATTTCTCAGGGTATACATATTTTCCAAAATCTGCATTGAGCCATGATAATGGAAAATGCTAATATCATCTGCCTTGGCTCCTTATATGCCTATTGAATGATGAGGCATTTCACGAGACCACTTGAGATATCCTTGTGCTAAATCTGTATACCTACCTTTTCTTGTCTTGTCCAAACCATAAGTATTCCACAGATTATCCTGGAAAAAGCCAGCACCAAGGAGTGTTCTGCCTGCTTCTTAGGTTTGCTTTTACTGTCTTTTAAAAATATGGTTTTTTGGTCACCCATTGCACTGTCTCCAGCAAAGGACCTTTGGGGATCCAGGCATTTTCTCTGGGTTTTCCCACCATACCCCCCCCCCCTTCTCATTGAGTAGAGCATGGAAGACCCTTGCCACATACTAGTTTATAGCCACTTGGGTGGTGGACTATGGCAAAACCTCACCTATTAGACTTGAATGCTGGGGGGATATAAATTTCAGTATCAATATAGTGAGAAGTGCATACAACACATGCCCACTTGTGGCCTGAGGCTGTTCAGTTGAGTTGAGGTGAGCACACACAATGATGCTGTGCCCTCCACCTGCAACCAGAGTCTGTTCAGTTGAGTTGAGGCAAGTAAATGATATGATACTGTGCCCTGTTTCTGCAGCCTGTGACTTTCCAGTGCAGTTGAGGTGAGCATGCACCACTATCCTTTGCCCTCCTTCTGCAGTTGTTTCTGTTCAGTAGATCACACTATACACCTGTGTCCTCCTACTCATGTGGATGTCATCTTTTAATTTGAGTCGAAGTGTGTATACATTATACTACAATCTATGATATGACTACTGTGTCTTCTTTCAACATTTGGTGTTGGTCTAATACAGTGACAGAGGAGCTGTGGTGAGCACAAAATGTGCAATCTGAATGCATCCCAACCATGCTATACATATTGGCTTTCCATCCCCTTGTGTGCAGGTACTCAAACAGCCAATTTCCTATTCTGCCCATCCCTCTGACACATGGGGCTCATTTTCCTCTTTCTCCCTTTCTTCCTGGATGAAGAATATGTCCTAGATGAGATGAGATGTGGTCTCCCAAAGGTGTGCCCCTATGAAGCCCCTGCTATCAGGTGTCACACTCCTTGGGCCTTTTTTAGGAAACTTTCTGAAGAGAGCTCATCTAGGTAAATTTTTGCATTGACCATCCACCATTTTAATGTGGGATTCTAGTTTAAGAGGTGTGGTATTGTCTTGGAAGATAACATTTTCCTTACCTGAAAATGTGTTTCCAATAGATATTCACCTCCTTACACACATTCCCATCTGCCTTCCCCACTTCTAGTGCACCTTTGT
>NW_013667407.1:44858-57065 GCF_000517525.1 Limulus polyphemus
GTTTCCAATAGATATTCACCTCCTTACACACATTCCCATCTGCCTTCCCCACTTCTAGTGCACCTTTGTATTCCTTGTCACATCAAAGAATGATGTTATTGAGTGCAAATGCAGAGGGGGAGCTGTTGCACATGGAGGTGTGTCACCCTCCTATTTGTGGAAGGCTTTTGTTGATAATGATGTCATTATGCAGTAGCACAATTCATGAAAAATCTTGTAAGATTAGGTGGGAGCTCATTAAAGGTCAGTGGCATGCAAATCTCCAAGGCAGATGTGTAAGAAAGATAGCTTAACTGTATGAAGAGGTGAGTATCTATCAGAAATACATTTTCAGGTAAGAAAAATGTTAACAGAAACAAAATGCAAAGATATCTGTTGGTTTACAAAATATGCACTTAAATACATAAACAAGGAATAGAATATATAGATAATGACAAACTAGAAGTCCAAACTAAACTAAACAAGCAGTTGACCAATGGTTGGCTGTAGTAGTGACACAGATAATATATCAGGTCCAGGCAATGCTTTCTTAGTTTGCATCAGCCCCATCTATAGCTGGTGAATTTTCTCTTGCAGTTGGAAGGACAGAGTGCCCCTTTTGAAAATGCTGCTTCAGTGTTAGTATCTGCTGCAAGATGAGTTGTACTGTGATGGTGTAGGTTGGGTCATTGGTAGATCAGTCCTTGATTGTCATTGTGGTAAAGTGGAAAACCTTTTGGGGAACATTCCTCATTCACCTGGAACTTTCTAATTCTTAACATACTACAAAATACAAATTCAAATATTGTTGCATAATATACATCACAATACAATGCAAACATTTAACAGTGATTATCAATGTTAAAGGTACTTGTCTAGTTATGCTGCAGGTTGTCATCCTGTTGATAATGATCAGCAGAATCTCCATTGCTTTAGGTTGGTACCCTTCCCTCAGTTTTGAAACATCACCCTGGTGCCCAGTTGATTCTTAAAGAGACTAGCTCTGAGAAAAATTTTTGAGGCTTCAGAATGTAATGGTTCTGCTGGAGGTAAATGCTCATCTAGTGGAACTTTCTCATGGTAGTTAAGTATTTACTTATGGAAATCTTGATTGGTAAATATGTGTTGTGAATATTGTTTTGTCAGGGGCTTCCTGTAAGCTCAGTCCTGCTTTTGGTGTTGAGTCCCTTAACTTCTTAGTTGATTGTGCAAGTGCATCCAGGGTTGTCTTGGCAGTGACACAAGAAGGTCCACGTGTCAGATGTGTTAGCTGGCAATGTATTCTCATCCATGGGCTCAGTTGCATTGAACATCCAGCCAGAAGGAGCCCTGGGATATATATATATATATATATTTTGTCATATACACCTTTCATTGTGCAACATTAAAGACGGATAACCAAGCTTTTTGAAACTGGATAAACATCATGGTTGGTTGAAGAACAAGATAACCAGAATGAACTAATTAGTTGGAGCATGAGATAAGTTCCTGTCAAGCAAGAGCTGAGCTACGTTTATGCTGCCACCGTGTACCAAACCACACCCAGTCTCTATGCTGGTACATTTGTTCCTGTATTGTCTTATAATATACTTCTTTTAACATGGGAGCCTATCTGTTGATTCGCAAAATTGTGTAAATTAATTAATGCAGGCCTTAACCACTCGCTTGTGGACACACCCAACACTTTACATAATCAAGAAAACAGCTGGCTGTCAAAATTAAATCATGATCTGTGTGGATTTCTGTTATAGTTCTGAACTGGGCTATCCAGTGTTCTGTAAGTGCATCAGCCACAGATTGATGACTTGGCCCACACCAAATAACTAGCCACAAATTTAAAAGTTGTGTAACCCGAAGCTGCTCCAGTTGTTTCTTCTTACTTGTCTTGTATGTTTTATGCCAGTGGATGAAGGTAAGAGTTGCAGTTTGAATGTTGTTGTACATCTTATAATAATAATAATATTAATACTATTACTGCTAATACTAATAAAAGTAATAGTAGGTTACAAGGTTATTTCAGTTGTTTCTTCTAATTTAGCTTATTTGTGTGTGAAATCTCTGCTTTATATATTGTTGAACTCTTTTTTTATAAATTGGCATTTTTTGGACAATGCTTTTGTTATAAATTTACCACACAACATTGAACTCCTCTCTGCCTCTATGCTTAGTGTTTCAGAATGTGTTTTATCTTCTTAGAACCCCCAAGCAGTACATCTGTAAGCTTATAATGGTAGGCACAGCACAGGTACCCCATTATATAGCTTTGTGCTTAACTACAAACTAACAAAACTCTTCTCAAAACATATATGAGGGAATAAAGAATTCTACCAAACTAATGAAAAGTAATAACAAGTTAGTTATTGGAATTTCCCTAGCTTATCTATAACAGGAGCCTATATAATTCTTTTAAGATAGTTAGAAAATGACCTCTTTAGGGATTTTCCAACATTCTCCGAAAGTGATTATATTTACATACATTTTCATTAATTATAACAATAGTGATAAATTATGCATATTCACTTAAGTAAATTTTCGTTTATCTTTGGATCTTACTAGAATAATACCATGTTGGTTTACAACTTTCTTAAGCATATTTCTATATTAGCATGGGATCAGTGAGTTCATTGAGAGGCTTCTTCACAATCATATGTTGATTATAGATCAAAATTAGAAATTGATTTCATATAATTATTTAGAAAAATAATTAATGAAAATATTTTCAGATATACCAATTTAAATAGCCTAACATGTGGATAGGCAACAGTAATTTAAGAAAATAAAAATTGAACTTGGGTTTTTATGATGTTTAATTATAAAGAAAATGAATGTACATTTAATTGGAAAGATTAAAAAAATTATGCTTTTAAAGTACAGTTTCATTGCCCATTTGATGTCATACTTAAAGTTTTTGTTTAACAAAAGAAAAGTTGTTTAACCAAATAGAGTGTTTTAATTGTTATGTTTTATTTAAGTTGTGAAATAACTGCCAATTTAAGTTTCCTGATGTGTATCATTTGATAAAGAATAATGCTAAAAAATATCCAGCTGTTTGATAGTATTTAATAAAGTACTTGATATTTTAGTGCAATAGATGTGGGACCCTCAAGAAAACGTCCTGTAAATATAAAATGTTTAGGTGACCCATAGAATGTATTATAATAAATTGAAACATAATAGTCCTATTTGATAGGACTATTATATTTCAATTTGTTGTTTTGTTGCATCCTTATATAAATTTCTTTAACTTTTTCTAAAGGAAATCCAATAAATAAACTAAACACAAGTAATATAAGACACACTATTTTGTAGACTTTTTCTGGTTCTTATAAAAGAAATTGTCAGTATAATAGTATGATATCTTAGAATTATAGGATCTTTCATTCATGAAATACAGATTTTCCTTAACTTATTAAGAATTACTACACGTACAAGTTTTAATATTGTAAACCCAGAGTTTCTTCCAGGGTTTTAAAATGCCTGCTTTGTGAAATTTTATGCAATCCAGTAATATTTCCATTTATCCGATACAATTTTTTTTACATCCCAAAGGACTGATTTTACAAACACATTGAGATTCTATAGTTTGTCATATATGGTTATTATGATAATATTAAGAACCAATGATTGAAAATGTATGTAAAGTTCTCCTTATCATATCCTATAAAATCTGTTTAGTGCTTTTAAGGTGACCTAAATTATTCTAAACTAGCCATAACCCGCAAAACGTTTGCTGTAGTTTTCATGCCCTTTGCTTGAATTTTCCTTATTCTATCATTTTCATACACGCCATTTAAGCTATGATTTCTTGCAGGCATTGCGTGTTACTGATAATTCCTGGTCTATTTGAAAAAATTTTATGCAGTTAGACAAACTCATGTAGTTGTTATTTTATTTGATAAAACTACATGTAAGGTCAACAATAAAGTAAACCAATGGTATTTATGGTAGTGTACAGAGTATGAAACAGTTATGAGTGTTGAGTGCATGATATAATTTTACAAGTTGAAACAAAGAAACTCACAAAAACAAAATAAAACCCGTAATAAAGAAAAAAACAGCTAAAAGGTACTTATAGCAGTCATGAAATGAACTGAAGCTAATTTTGGCAAAGTAAAGTAATGAAGGCAAACTTAGTTGAATATGCAGAAACATCTGAATACGTTTTCATAGTGATAAGCATATGGTTTTGAATGAATTATGCACGCGTATTTTAAACCTAAATAAATCGAGAAAGCCCACAGATTTTGTATTTAGTGTAATGTTAATTTTTTTAGGAAATTACACGTGAGTTAACTGTTGTTTGTGTTAAATACTTTGTAAATATAAAAATTGAAGTTAGAATCCAATTAAGCTATTATTTTCATTCATTAAATTACTCTTGTTATGAACTTAAAAGAGAATATTTGGTAATTTTGTGTTAGGATTTTCAAATAGCTTCATCAGTGCTACATATAAAAATATAATGTTCATCCTTAACAAATTGGTCAACTTTCATTTCTCTTTTTTCTTGTGTGTTAGAATTGAAATAACAAGCACAACATCCAAGAATTAATTACCTTCCTTTTTTATTTATTAGATATCTCATATTGTTTTAACTCTGGTAGTTACACTGTATATAAGTTTCAAATGAAAATCTGATTTGTTTGTCTTCAGTGTCAACAGTGTCTGACATAAGTTGTTACAAAAGTGCTGAAGATTTTTGGCATGAAGATAACAAAGAATTTTGTGAAAAAGACAGAAAAGATGAATTCAGTGAAACCAGAAGTATGAAAACAACACTTGGATCTGGTGAAGAACAGAATGGAACATCAAGGAAGGCTTCTTATGACACAGATTTACCCTCTAGGCATTATAATGCAAGTTTAACAGTAGATATAAATGTTTCTAAAATCTGGTTGTCATTCCAGTTATTAAAGGAAAATATATGCTACGAAAGAGCTCTAATTCTAAATTCATTTTAATTTCTCAATTTTCAAATGAATATTTCCCTATTGTAATGTTTCTGATGTAGGTCAAATAGTTTTTATAAATGAGTGTCAGTATAACCAACTGAGGCAGTGATGGAATGAAAATTCTGTTCCTTTTTTTCAGGGAATTTTCAGGCAAAATTCTGTGATCTATACAAACAAATGCACACACACACACACACATATTAGTAAAATGATACTAAATTTGACAACATGAAAATATTGAGTTTAAGATGACGCAGACTAAAAGTTAAAATATATAAATTTGAAAGGCTTGATAAGAGTGGAAATGTCATTTTTCTATGGTATTGGTGGAGAAAACTAAATCAAAGCATGTTCCAATCACAAGTGGGCAAATGAAAAATAAAAATATAGGACCTTTGAACAAATACCCAATAGAATTGAAACACTATAGTTAGTGAAGCCTGTAAATGATAGTCTGATGTGTGTATTACAATAGGAAATTGTTTTCAAGGCATAATTTAAAAGGTTTGTTTAAAACATATATTTAGTAAGTTGTAGTTCTATACATTTTGAAAAAGAACTTTGAATTGTATTTATAATTTTTGGATAATTGATACTTGAAACTGTCAGTACTTAGTGAAATTCCATAATTTACAAAATTGAGGGAAAAACATGATGATGCCTTTACTGACGAAACCCTGGTCATGAATAAATGATGTATTTGTGAAATGTACAATTGTCTTGTTTTTCCTCAGTTCTGTAATTTCTGACTTTAAAATGTTATGAAAATGAAAAAATATTTGAATTTGACATCTTCTAAAGCATAATCTGACATAGGGGCTATCTTTGCATAGCTTTTTTAAATTTGAACTGATAGTCTAGAGGGAAGCCAGCTATTAACAGCACTCTCTGCCAACTCTGTCTGCTGATGTGTGACTGAATAATGATATTTGACCATCACACCTAAAGTGCATCCATGGCTTCAAATGGCCATGGTTTTTGCAGCAATAGGAGTTATTGCAGATAGTGTATTAATTTTTGATGTCAGAAAAGCTTGTGTGTTATATTTATTCTGTACTGTTTAGAAATATTTGCATACTCTATTAGAAACTATTGTATTTGATAAAAAAAAGCATTTTCTAATGTTACAGGAGTATCATTATAGCCATTAAAAGAGATATTATATTGTTCATAGGAACCATCTATGTTTTTTGAAGATGGATTTCGTCGAATTGACTTTGTACTGCTGTATGTTACTCCAGCAAAGAGCAATTATGGTTATGTTCATAAGCAAATAAGAGAAGTATTTGAAGAGAATTTGAAAGATGAAGGGTTAGAACTGGAGTATGTCACTGAGGTAGAGAAACAATAATATACTCAAATTTTGAAAAATCACAAAACTTACTTGTCTCCAATACTCTGATTACTTAACATAAATTTGCATGTTTGAGCAATTTCCTGTAGAATTTAAAATTTCAAAACACATATACTTCAAAATATCTTATTACTTAATTATGAACAGTAATATGAGATGAGATTTGCTACCTTCCTAAGCCATTGTGTCAACTATATGTAATGTAAAACTCCATTTGTTTTTGTTGATTTTGCTGCTTTGGAAGGATAAAAGGTAGTTCATGATTTATGTGATTTCACTTGTTATTAATGTAACAATCAATTTATCCTCATAACTTTTCAACCCTAATTCATTGTACAATTGTGGCATAAAGAACAGCAACACATACATCCTAATTCTGAGAGTCAGGTATGTACACAAACAGCCAGTAGCAGCAAGTTACGTTCACTCTAAAAACAAAAAAGAGATAAAGTGTATGTTCAAGTTATTAATTTGAAATATATGATTGCTGTTAAACTTACATTGTTTTAATTAAGTTTAAACATTCCCCATCAGTTGACAGGTATTTCAGCTTGTGGTTCATAAAAACTGCATTAATTGGATTATCCATACTGAGAAAGAAACACGATATGTTCTATGTTTACTTGACATTAGTAAAGAATGTGTTTGGTTTATTTTTTTAGCTCAAATATTTGTTAGAGTGTACGTTTACTTGGAAAAAGGCTAAAGTTATAACAAAAAAATTACACCACTTTTTTCATTGATGTTGTTAAAGGAGTATTTTTGTAATTGTGGTAACTAGAATATTCATAGAATTTACAACTTTGTCTTTATAAGATGAAAGAACCATTACTGACTAATTAGAAATAAAGTAAACATGGTGCATCTACTTTTTCTAATATGAAAAAACAGCTAAAGCCTGCTTTGGTACAATTAAATTGAAAACAAAAGAATGGAAAAAAATTTATGCCTAAAAATTGAATAGTTAACATTAAACAGGTGTTTTGATATTCACAACATTTCAGGCTGGGATCCCCTTCCTCTTGTTATTATTCCTCTAGGAAAGATGGATATATATATGTCAGGTGTCTTTACATGCCTTTAAGTTATTGCACAGTAATAGTTCTTTTGGGGAAGTTGGGTCTAGAATATATTCTTTTTTTTTTGGCATGTTGTTTGACAACAGTCATTATTGAGATCCTGTTTGTAGCATTCTTTTAGATTTTACCAGTGATACTCTAAATTTTAGAATCTGCCTTTGAGCTGTGCCTCTGCTAGCCATCATTTACCATATAATCAGTCCCCAGTGGTGCTACAGGTGGATGACTAATCAGTTACTCACTTTCTCAATTTCTTTGTTATGTGACTATAAAGAATCATATGGCTAAAACACTTATAATCACATTATAAGAATGATGTTTATGTGCTGATGCTGCTGTGACATGTCACCACTGATATGAGTCACATAAACACACAATATTTTTCACACTTATGCATTTCATTCATACGGAATTCCTGATTGTTTAGTGCAATGCTTTCATTGGTAGATTTATGGTTGGAGGATTATGTCACATATTTTTCCAAGGAAGAATATTTGTATAGCAAGATGTTGAAGAATGTAGAGCCAAAGAACACACCATTTCCAGGGAAGCAGATAAACTTGCTCAGTAGAGTGTTTAGGACAGAAATGACCTCTGAAATCACACCAAAATCAGTCTGGATCAACTTGCTCTTCTGCAAAGTGAAGACTTTGATTATGAAAGTGAATCTTACAACACAAAAAACCATTCTGATAAAGTTGAGTATATATCATAGTAAAATTAACAAGATAATAAACAAGGATTTTAACTTCACAAGCCCAAAGTTCACATAATTCCAGCCCCCCCCAGAAATATTTTTGTGTTTATGAGAAAGATAGCCAAAAACAGTATAATCATAGTAATCTCATTTGATCATGTATGTGTGATATTTTACAATGCACCTCCTTTAAACTTCTGTATCTATAATCAATGATAATCGAAATTTGTATTCACATACATTGTTAAAATAGAAATTGTAATGTTGGATTGTAGTACATACTCATGGCCATCAGATTGAGCATGATATGTGATGTAGGAAGTAGTTCCGAGGGCAGTATAGACCCATGAACATTATTCTTATAAAGTGTGATTAACCTTAAGAAAAAGATGCTTTCATGTGAGAGTTTTAGGTTGTTGATAAGGTTTTTAATATCTACAGATAAGTATGTTTAGAAGCACCGTTTTACCCATCTGTTGGGTCTGATTGGTAATTATTTGAGTCTTCATTGATTGGTATGCTCTGCTCAGAATATGTTTGTCCTTTTACCAAACTGTTCCCACTGCTACAGTGTTTGAGAAAAGCATTTCACATCATGGTTCCTTAAAAGCCTTTTCTTTTGTGAAAATGTAGCTGTGTGTTTCTTTAGAAGTAATTAGATATTTAAATGCTATATTGTAAGACTAAAAAAAAGTTCAATAGTACCTACTGTTGAATGGGTCATCTTTTGTCCATAAGTTATTATGACATATAAGATTTTAATGGTTAAGTTGTGTTAATCGAATTTTGCATCTCCTACCAGGAAGATTAAATCAGGGACCTGCCACTCACTAGATGAGTATTCTAACAACTGAACAATTAATAGTAATAATTTTCCATACTGGCCAACATATTCACTTTCAGTTCATGCTGTTTAAAGATTCAGAGGTTACCCCAGCAGAAACTACTAGTAAGTTACTTTTTTTTAACAAGTCAAACTACCATAAAGTAATCTCCTCTAAAAAGCCCAGTCACCTGACAGACCACATGCGTGGTTAATTATAAATATGTAAATAAGGAAAGTGGTCTACAGATGCATGTGTAAAAGTCTAATAAAGTAGCCAATCAGTGTATATTTCCCATTTTATGAGATTTCTTTCAGTTGTGATATTTATTCCTCAAATCAGCAAGCACTGCCTGTGTCCATCCTTATAAATGCAAAGATATAGTTATATCATGGTTAGTCTTCATGTAGACCCCTCTGGTTTTTAGGATCCCCCTGACCCCTGGTCTTTATAGGCTGGGACTTAGAACCAGCAGATAGTTTATTTTTTTGTTTTCAACCTTGTTTGTAACTCAATGGTCAAGAGCAAAGATTTTTTTTCAACTATTACAGGAACATGATATTTGATGTCCATCTAATAGGAATATCATTATCAATTAAATATTGTTTCTTTAACCATCTGTTCATAGCAACTTAACCTCTGAGTCTGTAAAAGATGTTAACTGAAAGGGGATATGCTGGTCAATAGAGAAAATTGTGACCACTTATTGCTGGTAATTAAAAGGTAAAAGACAACTGAACAAGCTTTTAAATGCAACAGATACCAGAATATATCCCTAGATAACTAATTCCTTCAACAGTGGTCAGAATTTGTAACATAAATTGCAAAAACTGTTATGTAGTGTCAGGATTTGTATAGGGTTGGATTCTTTACAGTAGGTGTTTGTGACTTGTTTACAATAAATTTCAACAATAAACGGACAGTACACAATCCACATAGTTTAAAATAATATATATTCAAAACAAGTCAAACATATGTACAAAAATTTGATACACTGTTGTTTACCACAGTTGAATCTAGAGCTTTAAATAATTCTCCTTTTTGTCAAATGTCCACACAGTCTGGTTCAATTACTTTAGGACCAAACTGACAAGATGAATTATTTCTTCTCTCCTCAGTTATCACAACACAATCAGTGATAAATTTACTTATGTTACCCCGTGGGTTACCACAGTTGTATCCAGAGCTTTAAATAATTATCTTTTTTGTCAAAAGTCCACATAGGCTGGTTCAATTACTTTAGAATTATTTCTTCACTCCTCTGTTATTACAATGCAAGCTGAAACTCACTTCAAAGTCACCACTATAACTGTTGGCTACCACAGTTGTATGCAGAGTTTTAAGTAATTGTCTCCTTTTGTCAAAGTTCACACAGGTGAGTTCAATTACTTTAGAACACTCTTTAACAAGACAAATTCTTCTTCTTTATCTCTGTTGTTGTAACTCAAGCTGTGATACTCATTTTGGAAATTGCCTGTTACAGCTAAGATGACAATCATGCAGTCTAACTTCACTTCTTTCATTTTTACTTTCACTGACTTACTTTAACTTACTGTATCTGCACACATTTATAACACAGGGGAGAAAAATCTAGAAATATATAGTTGTCTAGTGACACATAACGAGAAAAACTTAGAATCTTCGAGTAAGATGATGTCAACAATATTACAAAAGCCTAGTACAAAAATTAAACTACATACACAACGTACGACTCATACAGAGTTATGTAACAAAACTTGTCCTAACTATCGCTTTTGAAATAATTAACTTTTAACACTATTGTTACGAAAACTAAATAATAATTAAATATTAAATAAGTAAATAAGATAAATAATAACTCTTAAACAGCACAGTCCTGTATATCCAACATGTGGTACTGACAGTTACTCTCAGGTGCAAACAAGAAAGCACATCGTTTGGGTGATAATAGGGCAATGAATGACTGGAAACATATAATCTTTGATAGGTTGTTTAGGCAGAGTATTCATAATGAATCTAAGTTTCAAACATATAATGGAAACATATAATATGACTTGATAAGCTGGATTTTACCCTTTCTGTAATGACAGTAGAATATATATATATATATAGAGAGAAAACCATGTTACACTTGACCTGCTTGTTTTGTTCCAATGGTACAAATGGCTAAGGTGGATCTATATGTGTGGGGTATTTTCTCACTTTTTATATCCTAAATTCCTTCAAAGAGTATGACAGTGACTTCAGTCTTTTTCTTTAACCTGAACAATTACTAGATTTAAATGTGACTGAGAATCTCTGGTATGAACTTGAACTTCACATTTGCCACTTTAGTTCTCTTCCAATATCATTAAAGCAGTTGTAAATCATATCTGAAGAATTGAAAGTAATTAACAAGACATTTGTGTTAAAAATGATATAATCCAAGATTGAGTGTGGGCCCATGTAAGGTTAATGTATGATATTGCAAACTTTGTGATTTTGCAAGCATGAAGAGAATGTGAAGGAATTTATGTGATACATCTCTTTAATTCCAAGCTAGTGAAATGGCTTAAGCTCTAATATACAGGTATGTATCTATTTAAGTACAATTTTAATTCTAAAATTTAACATGTTTGAAAACTTATTCTAAAATCTTTAGTATAATGTATGAAGATTTTATGTTAAATGTCTTCTTAGCTACCCAAAGATATAGATAAAAAGATGCAGTAATTATAATAATATTTCTTACTTCTGAATAGTCTGTAACCGATCTCAACTGTGTGAAAGTTCATGCTCCGTGGGAAGTTCTGACTCAATATGCTGAACTATTAAAATTTAAAATGTTGATAAAAAAGGTATTTACTGACTGATGTATAATTATTGTTTTTTTCTAATGATCTTGTTTTTATCACATGATTTGTAAAATATTCATTATTTAGATTAATTAGTGATCCTTTTAATCACATATTAACAAGTGGTTCTACTAAAAGACACTGGAAAAAAATGTAAAATTATTTCTCACAACTTTTTGAAACATTTTAATTTCTTTGTTTTGTTTTTTGTACTAGAGTAGTATTATGTAATTTTATTGCAGAGCTTAATGTATTTCAGAATGGTGCATTTACAAGCATAACATAGAACATGAATCAAATTATATATTTAATATTAAAGCTTATCATATTTATTAAAAGGTGAACTAGGCAGGTGTAAAATTTGTTTCATTCATTAATTTTGGCAATCCATAACTTATTTCATTAAGAATTGACACTAGATTTCCTTAAGTTTAGAATTTTATGTTGTATCTGTGAATGGTGGAATTTTATTATACTGTAATGAAACAGGTTAGCACTCAGGTGAGCTT
>NW_013667407.1:58065-69087 GCF_000517525.1 Limulus polyphemus
AGAGATACTTACTGGAGAGTTGGGACCTTCTTTGTAGCAGAGTCTAGGTTATTAAGCTGCATAATGCTGGCTGGAGATCTCTGGAGGTACTGGGTCTCGCTGAAGAACTGACTTTCTAGCTCCAGACATGGGTTTATATAGCAGGATTTCTCTGTATCCAGGCGAGCATCCAAATAGGACACAGCATCACCCACAAGTAGTGCGATGCTCCTATTGGCTGCTTGTAAGCAAGCCCTGGGCTTATCAGGCACCACACCCAAAAACCCTCAAGCTATTGGTCATGGGCAACTGCTGTGAGCCAGCTGCCTACTTGCTTGTACTGCTACACCCATGTACTGTAACTGATACTGCATCAAAGCACCGTGATGATTCATAAAATCTAAACTTTTCTGTAGCTTCTACAGTGCTAAAGAATCGAAGCCAACATCCTCTATCTTATCCTTGTACTTTGGCGTGCATGTGCCAAACATGTTTAGAACAAAAGAGGTTGTTAACTGTCTCTATAGTGACCTTTGGTCACTAAACTCCTATGCTTGTTTCAAGGTTTATACATGTGCTGTGCTATTACTTACTGAAGTTCTAACCTCATGTTTGATTACTTATCTCTCGTGGCTTATTATTTATAATACACAGGCATCTCCTTGTCCTCTTTAGTTTTTTATATGTTCTTCGATTCATTGACTTGTTATATGTCCTTCGACTTGTGTACTCTCATTTAACTCTTAAAATCTGCATTTTCCATTATATCTTAGTTAAATTACTTTTATATTATTTAATACATAGAAGCAATGGATGAAATTTCCTCAAAAATTTCCCTTTGCTTCAGTAACAAATGATATAAGAATCAATATATTTTAATGCTGATAATGCTCAAATTCCTCAGGAGTTTATTTTGATGATTTAAGATTTCTCTTTTGTCTATCAATATGAGAATCATCAAAGTATCAATATCTTCAGAAAATGTATTTTTTAAATTGTATATATTTTATTAAAATACAACCATGATGACAAAAAGTTTTAGTAATATTGCATTTTTTACAATGAGCATTGTGTGGAAAACTTGATAAATCAAATAAATGAAATTTTAATCATATGTTAAGTAAAAATAATAATATATTTTCAGTTACTTGATTGACTGTTAAATTTTTTCATGAATCATCACTTTTTAAATGATTCGTGAGAAGTCATAGCTGGAATTGTTATATGTTGACAATGAAAAGATATATATATGACAATGAAAAGATTATAAGAATGTTTTGTGCTAGTTTCTTCAATACAGTATATGAAAAGTGTTTCCATTTTATTGAGCAAAAAAAGGGCCTGAAATGTCACTTTTTTTTAAACAACTATATAGTTCAGAAACGCAACTAGAAATGAAAAAATGAAAGAAAATTTGTGATTATATATAAATGTAAGACTACAGTTACAAGTAGGTTGAACTTGACTTTTAAAAATTAACTTGTGTACTATAATCAAAACAGGATTGCATAATATTGTATTAAACATTTTCTGCATCATTAAAAAATAATTTTTGTGTAATATTTAATGCTTCAATTTTAAGATAAAGTTAAAAATAAAAATAAAGTTTAGAAAAATTATCATTAATTTTTGCACTTTTCAAACCATGGGAATTGTGTGTGACTGCTTACATTATAATTAATTTGAGAGTACTTACCATGATTTTATCTTGACTTAACTGGAGACATATATTTTTACTACTCTGTTTGGGTATTCAGAAGTCTGGAAATAGTTTTATTCTTTTAATATTAGAACAGGCAGTATAACTATGTTACAGAGAAAATTGATAGGAAAGTATCACTATCTTTTAAAACTTTATCTTTTATGTTGACTGTAGTAAATGAAATGGCTTTCAGTTAAAATTAACTTATTGATCTTTTTTTTTTTTGAAAATAATTTGTATGGTTTGTAAGTTTTCATTTACATGTTTTCTGGTTGATATGAGATTTTTTTTTTAACAGGAACATTACCCTTTCTGTACAATGATGTATAGTTTTTTGTTTATAATGGTGTAGCAAGAGTCTGAAAGAATTTGAGATAAGATTATCTTATGGATTCCCCTTAACTTAATAATCTTTCTTCTGCAGTTCCATACATAAAATAATTTCCTTTATTTTGTCTTAATCTGTAGCCATCTATGTTGATTTTGTCTCACATTAAATTATGTATTTTTTAAAGAATATCAAATTGATTGTTATTCAATAATTGTTACAGTTATCAGTACTTGAAGGTTTTATTATTCATTGCCTGTTTTTTTCAAGTTCATTTGACAAAGCCTAATTAGGCTTATATGTGTACATGAGAATATGTACATAAATATTTAAGAAAACTTAGGAATGAAGCTGTTCCTGTTAGACTGATTGTCTCAAACATTGACATCTTCACTTACAATTTTGTTGATAACTTTTTTGAAATATCATACTTCATTGAAATGCACTGTTAAACTATTTTGACTTTGATAGTTTTATCAAGTATGCTTATTTGAAAAATAATAATAGTAATAAAATTTGAACTAGTTTGTTTGAAAGTATGCACAAAGCTACACAATGGGCTATCTGTGCTCTGCCCACCACGGGTATCGAAACCCAGTTTTAAGCGTTGTAAGTCTGCAGACATACCGCTGTGCCACTGGGGTGTAAATTTGAACTAAGAACTGACTTTAGCTAACTATGATTGTGAATGACTTTAGTTAATCAGCTAAGTTGCTGTTAAAGAATGTCACCAAACAAAAGTACATAAAGCTGGTTTTCCACACCCAATAATGTGTAAGCCTACATTAGTGGTCATTCTTTATCGTTGACCTAGCTGGGCTGAGAGTTGGTAATTGCCTGAAACTGTAGTTCGCAGCTGACTGTGGGTTTTTGTTATTTTATGTGATGTAAGGTATTTTCATATCTTTACTTACCAAAGAGTGAAAAAAAGAGTGGGGGGTGGTGGATAAAATAGAGATGATTACATGCTAAGTGAAAATGTGTCATGTGGTCCACACTAGTGGAGATTGAGGATTTTTTAAAATATTGCCTTGTAGAATTAAGAACTTAAAAACTTGTATACTATTAAGATTTGGATTATTAGCTAAGATTTTATGCTATTGTAATTGGTATAAGGTCAACAAAATGTAGTTTAATAAAATTTTGAATGTAAGACACTAAAACCTTGTGTCATGAGCTGTAAAGGATACCTGGGACAATAGGGTTAAACTAAAGGTTGATTTCTTTGAAGTTCACTGTTATAAGAAGTTTTATGTTGTAGCAAAATTATGTTGCTCATTTATACAAGAGTGTTTTTAAAGCTATAATGATTAGTTTTGCATTTACAGCTGTGAATTTTCACAAATTATGATTTGAAATCTAGTTTTAAATGGTGACCATGTTTTATTATGGATTATAAATTTATAATATAATGGTATAAAAGACTGATATTCTGTACTTCTACTGAAAAATGAGATCCTATAACATCAATAAATATTCCTTCTTTTATTCTTAATAGATCTAATTCCAAAAGGAGACTATGCAATGGCTCTTTATCATTCTATGCTCTAAATTTTGATATTTTTAAACAAGTTGTTTAAAATTAGTTGAGGAGTGAAATACTTAAGATCTGACACTGACTGTACATTGCATTATTTTCTGTAAAGTACTGTGATAAAACTGTCTATTGCATCAATTGTATGGCTATGGTATAAATGACAAGAAAATAACAAATTTGGACATCTTATATATATATTACTGTGACATTGTGAGATACACTGGTTTACCTTTGAGAAATTAGGTAGTTCTGAGACAATACCACACCTCTACACACAGATTTTCTATTTTCTCTGTGTGTCTGGCATAAATATTTTCATGCTACTAGCCTTTAGTGAACTTTTGCATAATGATGCCATTATGTAGCAAAAGCCATCCACCAATATGAGGGTGACACACCTCTATGTGGAATAACTCACCCCTATGCACTTGGACTCCAGAATGTCAATCAATCTGGAGGCATTGAACACTTCAGACATGTTTTTGTTTTGTTAATTTATCGAGATTTGTGCAGTTTAAGGAACTTTGCTTCCTTATCTGTCTTCACTAGGAACTTTCATGTTAATGTGACATTTACGACTACTTGTGTGAATGACTTTTTTCGCATAGGTTACGTTTCTGCTATGGCTTCAGAAAGCATGTAGACTGAGGAGGATGCAACAACCATTGTGCATCAGGTTGTGGGTTCCCTTATGCAGCCAGGACCTTCAGCTCCCATCCTTTCCTCTGAACATACCTTCCCCTTATTTTGAAGGAAAAAATGAACAAGGCAAATTTTATCATTTATTTCCTTCTCCTATTTTTGCTCTGGGAATTTCTATTCCTGTTGAGGAGAAGCCTCAGACTTCCTTGTATTATCAGAACTTAATATCAAAAGTATGCTCCATTCTTTCTCTTTCTTCTGTGTTTTGTAACTCTTCTCATTTTTTACTTCATAATCCTAAGCCTAATGATAATCCTAAGCATAATATCGGCTCCTTACATCTTCAACTGCATTGTCAAGTCTTTGCTCACCATCTGCATGAACTTGGACTTTGATTCCATTTCTACATGGATGACTGGCTTCTCCTGTCCCACTACCAGGAAGAGTCTTCCGTTTGTACATCCTTTCTTCTGTGGGAAACTGTCTTTGGTGGCTCATCACAATTTCCAACTGTTTCCTCACTTCCACCTATTATCTTGTTCAACTAAAAGTTTTCTTCAACTTCTTTCTCAGCTGTGCTCAACCCTCTCTTATCCTCCTGTGAACTCTGTAACTATTGGTCACCAAGATTCACACTTCTCCTACTCATACTGTGTGCAATATTTTATCACTTTTGAAGACCATAGATTCATTGGAGCCACTTATTCTATTGGGTTGCACTCATATATGCCTCCTCCAGTGTTTCTTTTATGGCCAGTGGAACCATTCATGTCAATGGTTCACCTGTCTCCTCCTCTACTTGAGCATCTGTCTTGGTGGCCGGTCCAGTTGATTACCATCATTGGTGTTTCATTACCTCCACCCAGACCAGACCTCCTGTGCCTCTTCACTGATGCTTTCCTCTATGGTTAGGAAGCATCTCTGGACAATAATCTTACATCAAGCACATGGACCCAGGACAAGTACCCTCTCCATATCAACATGCTTGAACTTCTGGCAGTTTGTTGGACTGGTTCCAATTTCTTACCCTCCTAGTGGAACATTTATTTATGATCCATTCAGGCAACTAAACAGTTCTTTCCTGTATCAACTGCCAAGGAAGTACCTGATCCATAACCCTTTGCTTTTCAAACCGTGGACCTTCTCAATGGGAATGTTTCATCACCTGTCATGTACTGGGTACTATGAACCTTGTTGTAGACTGCCTATCGTGACTGGACCATGTTCTGCCCCAAAAATGGTCTCTTCACCCTCAGGATTTCTCGTGGGTGTGCTCTTTGTTGGAGACTCCACTCATTGATGCCTTTGTTACCAACTCCAAGCTTGCTCTCTTCTAGTCTTTTGTTTCCCATCCCTTGGCCCTGGCTATCAATGCTTTCAGCCAGGACTGGTCTCATCTTTTCTTTTATGCCTATTCACCTTTCTGTCTTTTACCTTGGATCCTTGCCAAGATTCACAACACTTCTTGTCGTGTCTTCTTGGTGGCACCTCTTTGGTCAGCTGAAACTTAGTTTCTGATTCTACACTTCCTAGCAAACCAATCCCCTCTTCCTCTGTCTAAAATACCCTCTCTCTTGCTTCAATCCCACACATCACTGTTCTATCAAGGGATCTTGTCCCTCCACCTTGACATTTGGGATTTGTTTGGTCCATAGCCCATAGAACTTGACTCTCCATTTGGGTAGACATTCTCCTTCCTCATTCTGGTTGCTCTTCTCCTTTGTTCATCTACCAGCATAAGTGACTTTGCTTTTGTCATTCGTCCATTCACCATCACCTTCCACCTGACCATCCTATATTTGGCCATCTCTCTTCTTTTTTTACCTGACTGTTCAGCCATGGATTATATGTCTCCACCATTATTAGTTATTGAGCAGCTTTGTCAACAACATTTCACTTTTCTTGATACTATAAGATGTTTTCTTTCCTAGTTCTTTTTCCACCTTGTTCTTTTCTTTCCTTCTCTTAGACCTCCTTGCCTCATTCCCATGCCTGACTGGGACATCAATGTAGTTTTGTTTGCTGTTATCCATGAACCTTTTGAGGTGTTGGCATTTTCCCTGTTATACTGTCTTTCTCTGAAGACCTATTTCCTCTTACTTCTTGCCAGTGTTTGCCATCATTCAAATATTTATGCTATCAATTGTTCTGTACTCTCTTCCATCACTCTTACATTCTTATCTATTCTGACCATTCCTTCCTCCCTAAGACTTTAGCTGCTCAGGAAGTTGACTGTTTTCCACCTATCTCCCTTTTTTCTGTTTCCTACCTCTATGATCAATCAGACTATTGTGTGCTGTTTGTTGCTATTTATCCCGCACCTCACTCTTTTGAGGCTTCCATCACCAACTTTTAATTCCCAGGATTCCTTTTCCTCTAGGGACATTTTTCTCTCTACTCTTACAGTTTGGGTTTGACAACTCCAGCAGCTGATCTACTCCTCATTGGGAGTAGATGCTTGCAGACTTTACCACATCTCATCCCATCAGATTTGCCACCTCACTCATTCCATACCACTAATTTCCATTCACTGCTGGACAAGGTCCTTCAAGCAGGTATGTGGACTATCCCACACACTTTCTTTGCTTACTATCTTCACCATTTGGCTGCCTCATCTTCTGAACATTACTGCCTGCCATTCTACAGCTCACCCACCATCATTTTCTTCTACAGTCTTTATTCTTTTATATACCAAGTGGTTGGTAGTGCCTCTCAGGATATACTTATTTCTCAAAATCTGGATCAAGCCAGGATAATGGAAAGTGCTAATACCATCTGTCTTGGCACCATACATGCCTCAAGTGGTCTTGCGGAACAATCTTGTGATATATTTATATCTCCCATTTTTGTCCTATCTAAACTTTACCTATTTCATGGACTATCATGGAAAAAGCCAGCATCAGGGGTGTTCTGTCTGCTTCTCTGGCTCGCACTTGCTGGCTTTTCAAAATGGGGTTTTGCAGTCACCCACTGCACTGTCTCCACTAAAAAGACCTTTCTAGACTGAAGGACTAATGGACATCCAGGCATTTACTCTGAGTCTCACCACTGCATATCCCCCACACTTGCCACATACTTGCCAATTGGACTTGTACACTGGGGTGATATAAAATATAGTGCCAACACAATGGGAAGTGGGGTGCTGATGATACTGTCAGTGTAGTGCAGGTCACCCCTCATATACATAAAACACATGATTTTAATGTTATCCTCCTGTGGCTGTTCAGTTGCGGTGAGGTGAGCACACATTATGATGCTTTGCCGTCCTCCTGCAGCCAGAATTTGTTCCATCAAGTTGTGGCAAGCACATAATGCAATACTGTTCCCTCCTCCTGCTGCCTGTAACTGTTCAGTAGATTTGAGGTAAGCACAGTCTATAGAATGCGCCTTCTTCTGTGGATGTCATTTGTTCAGTTGGGTTGAGGTGAACATGCTTTAACAAACTGTGCTCTCCTCCTGCAGCTGATGTCTGTTCAGTTGGGTTGAGGTGAACATGCTCTAACAAACTGTGCTCTCCTCCTGCAGCTGATGTATGTTCAGTTGAGTCAAGGTGTGTACACATCACACCAACCTCTATGGCATGAATCCTGCACGTGGTAAGGTCTTAATGTACCCCAACCATAATACACATACTGGCTCTCTGACCTCATATGTGCAAGCCCTCTGATGGCCATGTTCTTATTCCACCCATCCCTGTGACACATGGGGCTCATTTGCTTTTTTCTCTCTTTATCCCCAGGCGAAGAGTATACCTTGGATAAGATAAGATGTGGTCTCCCAAAGATGTGCCCCTATGAAGCCCCTGCCATTAGGTGCCACACTCCGTGAGCTTCCTTCAGGCACCTTCTAAAGGGAGCTTATATAGCGGCAATTTGCACCATCACCTCCACCATTTCAGTATGGGTTTTTAGCAAAACTGTGTTCAGAGATGTGATATTGTCTCAGAAGTTAAAGTTGTCCTTACATGAAAATGTATTTCTGATAGATACTTACCTCTATATACACATTTCCACCCATTCTCCCCACTTCTAGTGCACCTTTGTGTCTCTTGCTTCATCAAAGAATGATGTTCTCAAGTGCAAATGTGTAAGGGGACTATTGTGCATGGAGGTATGTCACCCTTCTATTGGTATAGAGCTTTTGCTGCATAATGATGTCATTATGTAGTAGCGCAATTAACAAAAAATCTCGTGAGATTAGATAGAAGTTAGTAAAGGCTAGTGGCATGCAAATCTCTAAGGCAGACATGTGGGGGAAGATAACAAAACTGTGTGAAGGTAAGGAAATGTTAGTTCTGAATAACAGGAGCTTAGTCAAAAAATATTTTATGAAACAAAATCTTAATTCTTCAATCTTGACTGAGTTTGAAGAAAAGAAAGATACTGGACACAAGTTAAAATACAATGAAACAATTTTTATTTTATTCAACAGTTATCAGAGTTTAAATAAATGCATCTTTAGGTGCTCTTACTGTATTACTCTAATCAGTTACAAAAATCTGTATCTGAATTTGTTCGAGACTGAGAATACATGACATAATATACACATAGAAAACAGTACCATTCTTTCCATGGTGCATGCAGTACCCTGTGACTGATGGCCACTCTCACTTCAAAATAAGTATGTTGTATCCTTAAGGTATCACCTGTCTGCCATCGGAAAGTATCAGCCTATTTCAATATAATATATCTGACTTTACAGGAACCTTTCCCACAAAAAAAGTACATGTGACACCCTAGTTCAATTGGTAATTAGGGTGGCTCCCTTGACTGACATTCAGTATTAAGACTGTATACACAATATGTAGAGAAAGTGTGAAAATTTTTATATTAACTTAGGGGGTAGGAAATGTAAGTCCCCAGTGGCACAGCGTTATGTCTGCGGACTTACAACGCTAGAATCCGGGTTTCGATACCCATGGTGGGCAGAGCACAGATAGCCCATTGTGTAGCTTTGTGCTTAAGTACAAACAAACAAAGGAAATGTAAAATATGCCTGTATAATACACTACACTACTATATTTGTGTGATTTAAATCCATTCCCTTAACAAATAGACATGGTGAACTGTACTGGTTCACTAACATAAAAAAAAATTCTACAAGGATAAATTGCACAAGACAGCATTCCATATGTTTATACATATTTTGACCTTCACAGATACCAAAAACAAAAATTACACAAATGAAAAAACCATTAAGTGTTTGCTTATTGTGTAAAATCATATCATTTAATTGAATATATAAATATATTTTACTTGTAGTGAGTTATCAGAGGTGTTAAATTAAGGTTTCAGTACAAAATTTAATTGTATATATCAAACTTTTAGCCATAAAATAATTCTGAAGTAAGTGTTTTCCCAAATTGGCTCTTGACATTAATGTTCTACAGATGGCTTATTAATGAGAAAAGATACAGATTTTATTGCTTAGATTGTTTTACTTCTCAAACTTATTTCTTTGTACATTTATATATGTTATTATAAATTATTTTGCATTGATACTTCTATCTTCATAGTTATTATTGCAACTAAGTTTAAATTGGCATACAGTACAGTTTAAAATGACAATATTAAATATTTTTATTGAATTAAAACTTTAAAGTTCTTGTTTTTGAGACCTATCCTATAATGCATCATGTTTAGTTTTATGGTTTGATTCCAGAGTTTCAGGGAGAATTATTGATTTATATTTATTGCAATGATTGTGATGAGAAAACTATTATGCCTATATCAATTTTGATTTGTTTGCTCTAGTTTTCATCTTATTTTGAATTGAATGCATTAAACTCTTCCTTTTCCTCAGTTCTCAAACGAGGAAATTATTGCAAGAGCAGTGCATGACTCATCGGATTTTGAACAAGTAAGCATACATAGTATATAAACTCTTACTTTGTGTTATAAATACTTACTTGTGTAACATGTAGTGTAAAATATAGAAAATTAGAGGCTGATGATAAGTACTAATTACTGGTTTATGTTTGTGAAATATTTCTTATGTATATTAAATCAATTAAAATCTGTAAAGTAATTTACAATGTGTTGCTGGCAAATACCTTTTTTTTTTACTTGAAACATTTTGTGATTATTGTAAATATCAGTAGCAACTATTACACATTTTTGTCAGGAATATAATACTATTCTTTATTTTTTACAAAGAGAAATAATCACTACATTCTATACTGTAAAATGTGATGCAACAGCTAAATATAATTAATCTGGTGTAAAGGTGTAAAATACTGTTGTTTATGGAGGAGAATATAGTCTAGTAAAATGGTAATAAGTGCATATTCCATTCCTTTTTATCAATGTTGTTATAAACACCAATTTTTTATCTAATGAGACACTAAGTACCTGCACTACCTGATAATGGCACCATACACAGACATAGACATGCTGAATTGGGGTGATAAGTGTTCCATATGTCACTGTATCCCACAGTCCTAATAACTGTATAGACTGTCTTGTTGTCATATGCAAATACACTTATTTATTGTTTTGTTTCTGAATGCAAAAATTGTGGTGGCCACAGATTTACAAGTGACTCAAACCTTCAGAAGGTAGAGACAGAGTTGTGTGTAGCACTGCTATGTTTTTAGGAGTGATTAGTGGATTGACACTACGTTTAAAAATTCATAGCAATTGCAGGTAGTGTCGCTCCATTTTTCGTAGTACTACATTTTTAATAGAAAATATAAATTATGATATTTTGTATATTGTTACGTCTCTGGGCGTTTGTTAATTTCTGGTATAAATTCTTCCCGAGGAACTTCAGCGATACAAGTCCTTTCTTAAATAAAACTAGTTTATTCTTTCTCAATACAACTTTGCAATACAC